>NC_056731.1:771730747-771761971 GCF_019279795.1 Protopterus annectens
CTGTCCACTTTAACTGTTCTCTTGAACACATTGCCCAAATAGATTGAAAAACAGCTGGCAACTTTAACTGTTCTCTTGAAGACATTGCCCAAATAGATTGAAAACTGGTTAATATCTGTAGGGGCTATAACACCTCAAGCACTATTCCTGAATATACTTAGAAGCTAAGGCATACAGCAACAAGTAGAACAGATGCTGCATAAAGGATTCTCACCCACTCACATTATATGATAACCCATATTATATTTATAAAGGTAGACCAGGTGGGTCAACCCACTCAGTTCACCCTCATTTCACTTGGATTCAATGTGTGCTCAACCCTACCCCAATTCTCAACCACCCCTTCCTTCTCTAAACCTATACTTCCAATATTCCCACCCATTCTACTATCATCCAATCTCAACACCACCACTACAACTTCCTGGTGCCAAAATGTCTTATTTACAGCATCTGATTTCCAAAACAACCAACTTCAAATCCTCTTCCTTTAGTCTATAAACCTCATCTACATCCCTCTACATTCAAAAATGACACCTCAGCTGGAAATAACAAAAAGAATAATCAGAAAATTATGACTCCATTCCTTTCACAAAATCATTCTCACACATAGACTTGCAGCACTAGCATATATGACATCCTATCACACTAGCTTAAACATCATCCATTTAACAATCCCAAGCCCTTTTTCACCCCCAAAAGTCCGATAACACATAATTTCACAATATGCCCTTATATAGTTCACACCCACCAAACAAATATCAAGTTTAAAATATTCCCCACTTATAAGAAAGAAGCAAAACTTGATACCCAAACTTCCACTGCCATCCAATACCACCCACACATTCTCTATACATACCATATACCTCTGCAGGGACATCCACACAACCCCAACTCAAACCCAAATTCTCCACAACCAATATCCCCACTAGCAACTCTTGCAGCTCAAAACATACCACCAATAAAAATAAACTTCTTACCTTGTACCTTATTAACCTATGCAGTATTTCAAAGAAAATCAGTGAACACCATACATAGATCCAACATCATTGTTCTGATATTCTTGCCCTCTATAAACATGGCTAAAATTCAACATCAACAATAATGAAATACTTCATCCTGGCTATAACATTATCAGAGCCAACTGCTTACAGAAAAAAGTAGGAGGAGCTGCTCTATTATATCCCAGTGGAATTAACATCTCTCCTTTCCAACATCCTCCTTTAACAATGGTGAACTGCTTCTTTCTCTTCTCAAAATAAGTGCATAACTGCTAAACTATAACAATTGGCATTGTATATATATATATATATATATATATATATATATATATATATATATATATATATATATATATATATCACACCAAGAAACTACATTACCACTGTGGAAGCTATCCTATAATGGTTTTCCAAAGATGTAAAACAAGAAACAATCATTCTGGACAATGTAAACTTACACTGGTCAAATATATCCACTGAAATCCCAATGACTAGCATAAATTTATTTGGCTTCTCTCAGATTATCACCTCATCATCTAGATTCAACAATTCCCATAACAAATCAACTATCCTTGACTGGATATTGACCAATGCACCAATTAATATCAGCTCTCATGGATCAATATCAGGCTCTCAAAGTGACCATCTAACTATGCAAAATGACAATGCTTTAGCCTTCCTAAACAGCACATGTACGGATGACTAATTTTGTCCCTGTCCTATTTAACACCACCCTAAAAATCACAAAACTGGAATATCGTTAGACATCTCCCCCTGAATGTAGTAATTGAACACTTTAATAATATTTTCATTAATACTCTCAAAACATGGCCCCCTCCATGGAAAAAATAATCCCATGCAACCCTGCCCCATGTATAATGGATTGGTTTGTGCTGTTCATCTCTAGTTACAAAACCAAACTAAGTACATAATCAAACTAGTCAAAAAGCAATACTTTTCTTACCAGCAAAACAAAAACTACAACAACCTAACATTCTTCTGATCCAGCATAACCAACTTATTACACCCAGGTAAAATGAACAGCCCAATCCAAACAATTATAGTTCCTCACTCAATGTAGTATTTGCTCTCTCTACCTACATCATTTCAAGCATTCCAAAACTAATCCAAAAGTATCTAACAAATGTTAACTCCACCCCCTCACAAATACCAACAACATCCCAACTCTCTCCTTTCAACCAGTTCCAGCAAATATTATCAACAACTACCTTTCGAAGTTAAAACCAGCCACACTAGCATGAGACTCCATTCCTCCAGACTTTCTAAAGAATGCTGCTAGCTCAAAAGCCTGCCAGTCTCCATTCTAATGAATACATCGATCCAAGAGTCCTATATCTCTCGACTTTTGAAAAAAATCCAACATCATTCCTCTATCTAAAAATGATAATTCCACTGACTTAACTAACTTCAGACTTACAGCTATACTCTCTCATCTCTCAAAAATATTGGACAAATGTATATACAAGAAAATACTCCATCACCTACTTAACAATAATCTCATTATACCCACCAACATGGTTTCTGTCCAGGTCATTGTGCCACCACTGCCTTTCTGACATTCAGAAATATGATAAACCAAGCCAGGAACCAAGACCAACTTGCATCTGCACTCTTCTTAGACTTGTTAAAGACCTTTAACACTGTTTTGCATTCCAAACTTCTCCAACAACTATCTCTAATAGGCTGATCAAAACCCTACACTCAAATGGTTTACTAACTGCCTATCAGAACCTCCAGTCTGTTAAATGCTAAGATTCTTTCTCTCCCTTTCAACCCACTTCAACTGTAGTTGCCCAAGGCTTTAAATTTAGACCCCTTCAATTTATTATCTTTACCAACAATCTCCACTCAGAATAAACTTAAACAATGCTAGTAGCTAAATTTGCCACTAACACTACAAATAAAACTGATCACTGCAAAGCATCAAAACAACTCAGCTGGGTAGAACATCTTCATTATCTATTACACTCACAGCTCCTCATTATGTACAATATATCAAACGTACCTCTCCAATGTCCTGCTCTGAGTAACATACTCCATCAGTGTTCATCCTCCAGACCACCTTGCTCCAAAAAATGAATCCCTCTTTCAACTTGCAAACCCCAACATTCAGTAGGCCACTCCCTTTATTCATGTACTATAGCCAAATACTGGAAGTCTCCACCTTTGTGAATTCAACAGTCCAATAATCACAATACATTTAAGTGCAGTGTCAAACAACATCTAACTCATTCTTGGAATTGCTGTTGCCTAATCCCAGTAATAACCACCAAGTCTTGATCAAATAAATGTCTGATACTAACACCTCCATGCCCTCTGATCCTGTTCTCCTATAACTTGATATATCTCTCACTACTTTAAATCTCATGTCCTGCTGTATAATTGCAGCACCTTTTTTACTACCATTTGTTCACAACATATAATCAATGTTTACCAAAAATTTTGCACACCGGCTATTTGCTTTGCGTCTTTCGGCCTTTTCCTGGTTAGGGGTCGCCACAGCAGAACTCCGGTCCGCTAATGATTGGCAGTAGAGTTTTGCGTGCTGGCTTGCTGGGCCTAACGCACAACCTTCAATGAAGGAACGCCAATTCATGCATGTAGCCACACAGAAGATGCTCTAACTGAGAATCAAATGGGCAACGTCTAACTGTGAGGCGACAACGCTACGGCAGCACCACCACCACAGTATATTTTGCACACAGGCTATTAATTTTACTTAATGTTTTGTTCATATATAGTCTATGTTTGCTAACATTTGTACTACTGTCTGATATTGTAATAATGTACTGCTGTGTTATATTTGCATTACTGGTTTTATATTATAATAATGTACTACTGTATTATATTTTTACTACTGTCTGAGGTTAAATCTGAAATCTTAAATTCTTTGAATAAGAGAATTTTGTTTGGTCCTTCTACCTAGGTACTCAAACAATTTGATGGAAAAGGGGGGAAAATTAATTCAGGGGATCACTAAGATTTTTTCAGCCCACCATCTCTTAGCGTACTAAAGTATCTGATTCTTTAATCAGAAAATAAAAGAAGCTATTCCAACAGTCTTCTGGTAAGCAGCGTTATGGAAAAAGTGACAGGAAGGCTCTAAAAAAAAGGAGTGACTCTTCCAGGAAAAGAGACAAATTACTTCAGAATGACTATTGCAGCATTCTTCACCCGTCTCCCTACCACTCCTTCAAAGCTGTCCTAGAGAGTAGTTCTCCAGCTTCCCTTTTGGTATCAAATTCTTAAAGATAAAGGACTTCTAAAAGTGCTGCAGGAGGGTTACAGATGGCAATGGGAAAACATGCTTACTTTTCAAAGAATCCCCATTAATCCTCCAAATCAGACTTCCTATTTTCTCTGGCAACAAGTAAAATTCTTTTTCATCCATCCCCAACTGTTTTTACCATTTTATGCACATGGGATCAGGGTATTACTTCAACAGTGACAATCATCTAAAGCCAAGGTTCAGATCACTGAGTGGCAAGCCCTGCAATATTTATTCATCTATACCACCAACCTCACAAACACTCATACCTATGGCCAAATCAGAGTGTCTAATCCACCTGCTGTATGCCTTTGGAATGTGAGAGGAAACTGAAGCACCCAGAGGAAACCAGCAGAAACACAGGGAAGACATGCAGACTTCACACAGAAGGCATTCCAGTCATGACTCAAACCAGAGAACCTGTTGCTGTGAGGCAACAACACTGTCTGCTGTGCTACTGTTCTACCCTCAGTCAAATTATTTTCATGGTGACCATAAAATCAGTACGCCAAAACAGTGGGGAGACATTTTTATTCAAGATTTTTTTGTGATGCCAAAGAAAGAGATTTTTAGGAGACCACTGGACAACACTTTCTTTATAAACATGTTTGTGAAAGTGCCAAAATTCAAAATGCTGACATTGAAAGGTTTGTTACCTCACATTCCTCTCCTGTGTTTTTTGATAACTCTGTTTCTGAAAGATGCATATAATTACATTCTTGTAGCCACAGAGTTCAGAAGTTTTCTAAGATTTTCTGTGTCCGGGTTTCATTATCAGTTGTCTGAATTACCCTTTGGCTTATCCACACTGCTCCAAGGGTGTTCACAAAATGTCTACTCCTGTGACATCCCATTGCAAACTGCATGACATTTACATCTTTCCCTTTTAAGATGACTTACTTACCTTTACAGAGTCTTTTTACAACTGTCAAGTGTCCCTTATGTGGGTAAGAAATCTCTTTATTGACCTAGGTTTCAAGATAAACATTCAGAAATCCTCTCATTTCTTCTCACAGAATTGTATTACTACAATGCCTTCTGGACTCATTCATGCAAAAGGCATTCCTAATTTAAGAAAAAGTGGAGTTGTATCTGGAACTCTTTCCTAGTTTCCCTAATAAGTCTCTGGCTTCTGACCTCAGCCAGCAAATATATCAGGATTGCAGAGTTCATGGTTTCCATGAGTCTCATGTTGCAGAGTTCATGGTTTCCATAAGTCTCATGCTTCCTCTAGCCAAGCTGCACACGAGAAACAAATCAGTGGTTTAGCAATAAAAGAATTAGCTGTACAACTACAGGCATTTGGAAGTACCTTTAACCAAATAATGGACAGATTGGATAAATCTGAATCCAAAATTATGAAAAATGAGGAGAAAATAACTCTAATAACAAAAAAAATCTGACTCTCATGAAAAAGAAATTCAAAACAACCAAGAAAAGATCACAGACCTGGAAGCAAGATCCAGAAGGAATAATATTATCATAAGAGGCATCCCAGAATTTATAAATCACAATGAATTAATTCCTTCTATCATACAAATTTTCAGCATACTGCTGAAAGAACCTGGAATAGCAAAACAAATAATAGTAGAAAGAGCACACAGAGCACTAAGAGAAAACCAAGGTACATACAAACCCAGACCTGTCCATGCAATATTACTAAACTTCCAAGATGTTAACAAAACCCTGATGACTGTAAAAAAAAGTGATGGATCTATTAACTGGAACAATAATACAATTTCACTGGCCCAAGATCTTCCCCTCCAAATAAGACAAGCAAGACAGCTCCTTTCCCCTTACTGTAAGTTCCTGATCAAAAGAAAAATAAAATTTCAAATGAAATACCCCAACACCTTAACTTTCTACTCAGAAGACACTAAATACATGATCACTAACCAAAAGGAAGCCAAAGAAACCTTTTTTACTGTTTTTAAGAAAGTACCAACATTGGATCGCTAAATAAACATACTGGAATGTTGTTTAAATGCTGGATGAGCTATCGATCACTTCTCGGTGCTCAAGAACTGCTTTTTCTTTTTCTTTTTACATCCTGCTGTATTGCTGGTTCTTTGCAGGCCTCTAACACCACATTAGTAGTACTTATGCCTCATAATTAAAGTCTCAAGGCCATCCGAGGAAAGTTAGACCCACTTCCGCTTCTACTTTTTCCCATGACAGGAACTAAAACAGGTTGTCATGCTATAAGCCAGGTTATCTATGAATGTGACACTTCCAGGACACCTAGCTGCCTTTAATGGTCCCCCTATGCATATCCAAGCCGAAGGAATGCTCCTCTATTTGTGAAGCCAGCGATGAGTCCAGTCCGTAGAAATCGTTACTTTTTAGACATTTTGCTACTATCTGTTGAAACATTTAAAGTCCTTATGTTTGCCCACTTACATACACTTACAAAATGCATTGTGCATGCCTACAAATCAAATCAAGGCCAAATAAGAGAAAGGGACAGACAAAATCCCAAGTATAAACAATAACTGCACATATACACTTACTTGCAAGTTTACCATGCAATCCAGAAGCCCCAGATTTTGAAGTTTCACGCTTGGAAGTCTCTGGAAGAGCCAGTTTTGCTTTAGGAAGACTAACTTTTGATCTGAATCGAGCAGTCCAATCTAATCTGGAGGAGCCACTAGTTTTACTTTGCTCTTTCTCCCTACTGCCCCTTCAGGGACTGGGGCTGGATGCGGAGCGGAACCATCTGTTTTTGCTCTGATCTTTCCCTTATCCCACCCGGACTCCCTGAGATACAGGTATAATGGTAGATGAGGAAGAGAAAGTAAAACATGAAGAAGGAGAATCTGTGATAGTGCTACACCCAGCTTTGGCTGAGATCGCCGATCATGAAGCCAACTTGGTGGATTTCACGGAAGTACCTTCAGCACCTGCTGAATCAGCTGTGAAATCCTTCTTAAAGCTATCAGACACAGCATATATTCCTCTCCGTTTCTGACTTGGAGAGTCACAACTGGAAACACCCCTTCTACTATGGCTGTCAATCATAGATCTAAATTCAAGGTGGACTGCTGTAATACAGGCTGAAATGTTTATGAAGTTGTGAGACAAAGAAATAAAGCAAAACATATATCATGGATCCCATAAGACAGTAAAATCATGCCATTCACAGTTTGCAGAAGATACTTATAATCTATAAAAGTTTATACACTGCATTTTTGTAAGTACAGAGAACACCATACAATCTATATCAAGTCAAATACAAACAGTATCCAAAGAGGGCCAACGTGAAGAGTACTTAATATTGAAGCGTTTGCTCCACAAAGTTAATATGGCTATGTAATGGTTAATCTGCCCCCCAGGCCAAGGACAATCACAATAAATGCTTTAGTTCGATCAGCAACCTCAAGGGTAATACACATCTGCTGACCTCATAAGACCAAACCATATTGAAAGTGCCGAAACATGAGAAGAATAAATCATATAATACCAGGATTTACAGACAGAAACAAAGACAATCCAGAAAAACGATACCCAGACACAATTCCAATAGTAGGCAGAGCAACGGGTCTTACATATATTACTGATGCAAATAACTCCACATGAACTGCAGGAGAGGGAGTCATCATTGGGCACATTGCAGGTGCTGCAAAGAGCACTTCTGGACAACATCAAAGGCTGAAACAATACTAATTTCATGAACTTTAATCAAACTCTGGCATAGGAATGGGATATATTCCTCGTCGTGGTATAAAAAACCCAAATACTTTGCCTGTTGCTTGATTTATTACTATTGCTTTTATAGCTCTCTGGAAAATTTGATGGCTGAGATAAATAAATCCTGCTGCCTTTACAAAGTGATAGAGAAGTCATAACATATAAAGAACAGCTAGAATCTTATCCAGGAATAGAAGAATGCTATACCAAATAACACTGAAATGAAAGTATGTTAAATATATGATACCAGGCAGCTTTAAATATAATGTTCCTGAGATTTTGGAACTGCATTATTCGGTATGAAATGCAATGTGCCCTTTTATACTCCATTTTCTGTGTGCAAAAAAGCATTTTCATAATGATTTCTTTTAAAAAGGAAATACTGCTTCTTACTGGGTCTCTTTTAATGTATTCTATTTAAGCTGTGCTCATTTTTCATCCTTCCTGGTCCAAATTTTTTTGAATCAGCATATAATATAGTCATATTTTTGCATCATCCTTTTGTATAAAAGTATATTTACCAACCTCTAAATTTGTTATAGCCCTGGTGGTCTACAATGAAATATAACAAAATTATTAAATTAATGTAAAGGGCCTGGAGTAGGGAACCTCAAATATTGTTGGAATGGGACACACTAATAAGACTCATGGAGAAACAATAATATGATGCTATATTAAAAACAGCACAAAACCTTGGGGTAATTTTAATATGAAAAGAAACTTATCTTATTAAATAACAGACAATAGAAACAATCTATGTTGTATCATATACTAGTATTGATGGCTCATATGTACAACATAGTGAGATACTTACTATACCGGTAAGCTGAACCCCCCCCCCCCCATACAAAATAGCTTTACCGAGCTTCACAGATAACAGATGAATTACTATGGACTTACAGTTTTATGCATGGCCTGACAGGAAAGGAAGTAATGTTAATAGAAAGTGAGTGGAGAGGGACAGAATACAAAGGAAGTCATATAAAATAATCTTAGCTTTTAGTATTAAAATAATGAAAGGATATACCTAACAGCTCTACTAATATCTTCTAGTTTATTACTATACCATACTAACGCTTATAAATCCAATCATACTAACAACCCTGTCTCAATGGACCTTTACTTATTACAACGGTTCTACTAAGACCCTCCCAAAGTACATCTTTCATTTATTGCCAATCACATAAAAAGCTCACCTGAGTTACTCTATTAGATACGTGTAAATATGTTGAGGAATTTAGGGATACTTTAGTGGTGCTTCTTAGGGAATTAGCTTGTTAAGCTTTGTCTATGTAGAGAAATTCTTTGCAGGGATACTTGTTCATATTTTCTACTTAGAAATAATAACCCAATTTATAACTATTATGCTGTACTACAATTCTATAAAACTAATAACGACCTACTCCCTGCATTATTCCAGGTCCAAGGGGATAGTGGTCAGGCACTGGGTGGGGACGGAAGTAAAAGGATGTTTTCTTAATCTAATTTTACCAATACATAAACAGAAATTATCATCACAAACAACCTCTCTAGACTTATTTCACAAGCAACCCAATTAGATAAATGTGGGAATTTGATTCATGGAACATCAAAGGGCTCCAGAATAAGAAGAAAAGAAAACTTTTCCTCCACCTTATACTAAAAGCGAAATCAAACTTCATATTGGTACAGGAAACACATTTATCACTTGAGCAATGATCAGAAATTAAGGACAAAAAATGTATAAGGGATATCATAGCTTCTGAAAGTAAATTGAACAGTGCAGGGGTAGCGATAATAATTAAAAAACAATTTCAAGATAAATTTTTAGATACCCAAGTGGACAAAGAGGGGAGATGGTGCTATGTAACTATTTTAACTCCAAATCTTCATAAACCTCTTCTCATCCTTAACATTTACACCCCTTGTAAAAGCCAACATTTTTTCTTTGCCTTCTTATACCCTATAGTAAATAAATTCCAAGATTATTACATGATTCTAGGTGGAGATTGGAACACATATCTAAATCCTGAACTAGACAAAACAAGTTCAAATTCAATTTATAACAAACAAGCACACCTAGCACTAAGAGAACTTATTCAAGATTATAAATTATATGACCCTTCTAACTATGGAGATAGTATAAATAAATTCAACAGATTCACATTTTACTCCCAATGCCACAAAATGTGGTCAAAAATAGACTTTTTTCTTATTTCAGAAGAATTTATCAAATTTGCCCCGAAAATGACCATCCACACTAGATACCTCTCAGACCACTTCAAAATTACTTTAAACCTCAATGGAATTACAAGGAATAGCATAATGAAAAAAGGATACAATTGGTCTTTGAACCCCAACCTTTTAACCAAAAAGGAAATAATAAATGATATTCAAACCTTACTCAAATCATCCCTATCTAACATCCTTAACTCTCAATTACCTTTGGATATTGAGTGGGTGGCAACCAAAGCGCAAATTAGGGGTATACTTATTAAAAAAAAAAGCAACCTACTATAAAAAAATTCACCTTAAGGAAGAACAGGAACTAGAATCTAAAATACAAAAACTTGAGAATGACCTATTAAAAAAACTATAAAACTCAAACTGAAACTGAAATCCTGAAACTTCAAAAAGACCTATACCTATTACATAACAGCAAGCTATCCTTCTATGAAACCAAAACCCTAGCTAACTATTCTAATGAAGTGCAAATACCATCTCGAGCACTGGCCAGAATTTATAACCCAAACTAATTCTCCCTCTCAAATATCAGAAATACTTATGAAAACAAATATTACATGAACATTGAAGACATTAACAAAATCTTTGAATGAATATATTCATTGACCTATGGAGACCAAATATCATAGCCACAAAAGAAGAAAGAACTCATTTCCTTCAAAGTCTCAATTTCCCAAAATTAGATTTAAAACAGCAGGAAAGATTAATTGAACCTATCTCTACCAATGAAATAACCATAACAATTCAACAAATGAAATCACATAAAGCTCCAGGCCAAGATGGTCTCACAGCTGAATTTTATAAAACCTTCTCCTCTATCTTAACTCAAATTTTATCCCATATACTGAACTGTATAATAAACATTAAAATCAATGACCCGCACTTTAATGCATCTAAAACTATTTTTATATCCAAAGAACAAGCCGACCCAAGAAACCCAGATAGTTGTAGACCTATCTCACTATTAAACATTGACACTAAAATACTAACATCCATACTTGCAAACAGATTGAAAAACTTAATAGATAAAATGATTTCCCCCGAACAATCTGGTTTTACAACTCTCAGACAAACGAGCGATAACACACTAACTCTTAATACCTTAATCTTCCATGCTAAACACTCTAACTTAAATGCATACGCTCTAATTATTGATGCTCATAAAGCCTTTGATAGAGTAAATACAGAATTTTTATTTCAAACATTGCCCTACATCAATATTCCGCAAAAATTCATCCAGATCCTACAAATTCTATACAATAACCCCTACACATCTTTATACATTAACAAAACTTGGTCTAAGAGAATTTTAATTAAAATTGGAACTCGGCAAGGATGCCCTCTATCTCCTATACTCTTTAACTTATATCTTGAACCGCTCTTCTTAAATATCAAACAAAACCTTTACCATAACCCCCAATAATATATAACACCAAAATCTTCCTCTCAGCCTTTACAGATGATTTAAACATCTATTGTACTACACCAATCTCAGATGTAGACAAAAAAATATCTGCTATAGAACACTTCTCAGAAATATCAAATTACAAATTAAATCTTAAAAAAACTAGCATATTTCCTTTAAAAAAACCCAAAACATTCTCACTTTTACCCCTAATAGGAAAAATAAAAACAAAGGAGGTAATCAACTATTTAGGTATTACTTTTTCAACAAACAAAAAAGATTTCCACTCAAATAATATAACTCAAAAATGGCAGAATATCATTATAGACCTCAACAGTTGGAAAAATCTAAAATTACCTTTCCTGGCTAAAGTCTCAGTAATTAAAATGAATGTATTACCCAGACTATTTTATATATTCATGAATACTCAATTAAACATACCAAATAAATTATTTAGATAGATTCATACTTTGCTCGCAAAATTTATATGGGATCCTAAAAACACCAGAATCTCATATACTAAACTTTCGATCCCAAAAAGTAAAGGTGGCTAAGACCTTCCCAACTTTGAGATCTATTACCTAATCACGAATGCCAATAGAATTCTGCATATAGCGGAACACAACCCAAAAAATAAGGATTGGTCCCCCACGTGGATAATAATATACCAAAAACATATCAAAAGCTTGGATATTAACCCCAAAGCTCTACCCTTTCTAAATACCACCTTAATGAAACCATGCAGTATAATAGAACCCCTTAAACACTCTATCCTACTAACTCAAAAACTCTTTAAATATTTAAATCTGACACAAGATATGATGATGTTACAACCTTTACACAAAAATCCCAACCTCAAAATAAACAATCAGACCCTAAATCTGAACCCCTTTCCTAGATTAATTAATATAACCATTCAAGATATATACCCACTTTTAAACGGTTCTATACAACAAATGAGGAATCAACTGAACCTTCACAAATTCTACCTAGTAATTCTAAGGCAAATTAAAGAATTATGTTTCAGCTATCTACAAAACGGCAATATAACCAACTACGATTTATTAACTTGCAATTCCGTATGGAAGACCATCCTTTCAACTAAAAAAATATATCACTAATTCATATAAATTAATCAAAGACATTAAATTCCAAAAAGACATACTTGTTTCGGACTTTTGGAAAAAAAATAATCCATCCCTCGATAACTTTCAATTAATTCAAGCAATTACTTTAACAAATAAATCCATGCCCCTTAAAAAAACTAGCATTTACCCAGTCATGATTTATAACAATACATATTTCACTCCTGTTATTTTACATAAATTTAACTCTAAGAAATCCCCTCTTTGTCCACACTGCAAAACTCTATCGGCCGATATACTCTAGCTATTCTGGAGCTGTAAGTGTGTATTTAAACTTTGGAACTCCCTTAAATTTCAGTTACAAAAAAATGGGCTATCAATCATCCACACTCACCTGGGAATTTACTCTCCTACATATCATACCAAAGAATATTTCTAAAACTCAAGCAATTACTATGATTAATCTTTTTCTCCTAATAAAGCTGTATATAGCAATCAATTGGCTTAACCTAACTATCATTTCCTGGGAGAATTTTAGATTAATGGCAACTAAGCAAATCTTAGCCCAAAAGATTTTAATTGACAAGGGGAATAAAAACATCAAACACAGGAAATTATGGGAACAAACATTTAATATTATTGTGGCCTAGCTCATTACAATATATTAAAATTAACTACATATAAAAGGTTCCATATTAACCTATATCTATAGCCCACAAACCTTTTCTCATTTTTCTTCTCCCTCCTTTTTATAATGTATATTTCTAATCACAATAACTCTCACTGAACTGTAACAATTTCTCTCTTGAGTATTGAAAGCATATATGTATATAGTTAAATAGTATTGTTTGATTGTTTTACTTACTACTGTACCACCAATAATGTATAATAATCTTTTTTTTCTTTCTTTTTGAAGTGATGTTACCTCTACATATTATACTATGTTTGTTACCTTATATCAATGAAAACAATAAATAAAGAGTTTTTGAAAAAAAAAAAAATCAGTGGTTTGCAAAGACTGTTTTGATGCAA
The DNA here is from genome assembly GCF_019279795.1 of Protopterus annectens. NCBI lineage: Eukaryota > Metazoa > Chordata > Ceratodontiformes > Protopteridae > Protopterus > Protopterus annectens. The sequence continues at coordinate 771,744,467 of NC_056731.1, forward strand.
CATTTCCATTCACTGGACTTCCAAATTCCAGTACTGGGCTTTGTGAAGAGAGAACTTCTTTAATACAGAAACCAGATTTTTCTGAAACCAGGACTTGCTTTTTTCTTTCTCACATCTCCTGGTAAGTCTGTAGTATCAGATACTTCAGAATTTGCATGGAGAGCTGTTTCAATGCACTTTGTGGAATAAACTATACAGGCAAAAGCACATAAATCTGAAAGAGATGTTATCAATGATCCGTGGTATAAAATATTTTTACAGTATGTGGTCCCTAGGAAGTTTTCAGGTGATTACAGGCAACACCACAGTGATGTGGTACATTCACAAATGGAGGGACACCAGGTCTTACCCTCTGTGCAGCTGGCTATTGTAGCTTGGGAAGCAACAGTACAGCATTGTTTAATCCACCCCCTCCACAAGCATCCTACATTCTGTCAGATCAAAATGTAGTGGCAGACAAGCTTAGCAGAACTAGGACAGACCCTCACAAATAGAAATTAAATGAGGTGTGATCTTCCATGATTTGATCCAGTTGTGGGGAACACCTGAAGTAGATCTGTTTGCCTCCTTTTAAAACAAACAACTCAACAAATTCTGCCTCAGGACTCTCCCCTAACAGGCTTAGAAAATTGATGCTTTTTCATTACTGTGGTCAAGAATGTTCCTTTGTGCCTGTGCATACTTTCCACTGATATCCAGGGTAATTCTGAAGATTCAGAAGGACTCTCCAAAGATCATTATGATGAGCCACGACTTATTCTGGTCTAGGCAACAGTGTTTCTCCAATCTTATGGAAATGGTCAGGGCAATTGTTTTATCAAAGTTTGCACTGTTTTTTCTGTGTTTATAAGCTAAAACTGTTTACTGCACTTGCTAGTTTAAGTTTTGCCTAAAAGTTAAACTACAGGCTAATACACTCAAGTGTACTAGCTTTTGATAGCATTTAGTCGAAAATCATAGCATTTATTGTGTTTTCTACTTTTCTGTCAAAAAAAACTTGAAAAAAACAAAAAAAAATATCCTTGCTTTCCATACTTTCCTAACTAGTGTTCCAGAGACCAGATTTTGCTGATCCCTGGGCTTTGTCTTGGTTCCTGTGTTTCTCCATTTTCCTTGTTTGGTCAAGGGGTAGTTTCTTTACTCACTAGTGGGAGTAGGGAGTACTGAGCTGCCTGTTTGTCCTTAGAGGAGTGGTTTAAGGCAGTAACTTGTAGTCTATTGGCCATTTTTGGTCATTTCCTGTCTTTTCCAGCCCCCTGCTATAAAGCGCGTTTTAGCGCGCTTTAGCGCGAATTAGCGCGATTTAGCACGGAGTTGCCACTGTTGCACACTAGGGCAGCACCGGTTAAGCAGGTTTAAACTATTAGGGCCACCTAAAGTCCACTCTTCAAATTTTCCCTTAAAACTACCTTCCTCGAACTATACTACTGATCTAATCTACGTATCCTATAACTAAAAAGATCATCTCTACTTGACTCCAAGTAGACTATTCTCTATCTGTTAAACCCAGCACTTTCTCCTACAGTACTTATTAACTTGATACGGCACTCTTGTCATAGATAGTACCCCAAAAAGGCAAACTCCCACTTCTCGGTCACCCACATCCCCCAGATTCTTTTTTAAAGTTTTTTTGTCTATTCCTTCTAGCATGTCGAGGGATCAGTTGCTAGTGTCCTCTCCTGCTCAGCTGGTGAACCTGGGAATATTGAGGCAATGTTACAATTGCTTCATGTACACAGACAACCCTCTCCTCCTCCCACAAAACACAAATACATGCGAGAGATGCAACTATACGGCCAAACTGGAGGCTGAGCTCTCTCAACATAGGACTGGCAAGACCAGTCAGGAGGAGAAGGTTACCACACACACTATAGACCCAGTCTCACATAGTACCATCACAACCTCAAATCATACACATAAACACACAAAGACATACTCGGAGGCTCTGATCAAAAATCTACCAAAACAGCAGAGGCCACCAAAGCAGACACCCAAACAACCACCACCTCAGAACACAACACCTGCAACACATAGACCTCACAGTCAGAGTGTCAAACAGTCACAGCCCTTAAGGCCAAACACAATGCCAGACACACTAGTCATTGGTGACTCCATAGTCAGACACACTGACGTCCCGCTCACCAGACTGAGTAAGGAGAAGGTCACAGTAAGCTGCCTGTCGGGCGCTAGAATCCGCCACATAACGCAAGCACTCAGGTCTCTCAACAGCAGGTACAAATACGACTCAGTCATTGTCCACGCTGGTGTAAACGACCTGAGACGTACCTCCTTGGACTACATGAAAAGAGACATTGAGGAGCTCTCTGATTATGTAGCCCAGGCAGGTATGACCCTGACCTTGAGCAGTATCCTACCTTCACCAAGAATGATGCCACAATACAGTGATAAGATGATCAGCTTTAACAATTGGCTTAAACAATGGTGTCATTCAAAGGGGATCCAGTGTCTGTCTGCCTGGGATGACATGCTGGACAAGCCACGCTGCTTCGCAAGGGACGGCTTGCACCTATCACCCCTGGGATTCCGGATATTGGCAAAGGCTCTTGCCACCCCCATAGTGCCTTTTTTAGGCAAGGCTCAAATTCTAAACCTACCACCCTAGAACACAAAAAAGGAAAAAACTAAGGGTAATGCTGCTCAATGCCAGAAGTCTAAATCTCAAAATGCACGCACTCGAGGCCCTTCTCAGTATGGAGAACATCGATGTCTGTGCTGTGACAGAAACCTGGTTCAAGGCTCCTGAGAGCACCCCAGCACTATCAGGTTTTACCTCATACCATGCGTTCCGCCCCAAAATCCGGACAATACCAAGAAAGGAGGGGGTATCCATATTCATCAAGGACACCCACACCTCAAGACTGGTGGCAACGCACGATGCATCGGAGACCATCCAGGTGCAATTAACCATAGGCAAGACTGCTCTGCAAATTGTAGCATGTTACAGGCCACCCTCACAAACTCAGGAACCTCACATGGCCTTCCTGAAAACACTAGAGGGGATAAATGTATCACCAAACACCATCATACTAGGTGACTTCAATTACCCTAATATAGACTGGGAACACTACTCAAGCCCAAACACCCTAGCCCAAAAGTTCCTGGAATTCATAAACTCAAATGCCATGGAACAACTAGTCACCATCCCCACAAGAGGAGATAACATACTTGATCTCATCATCACGAACATGGGAACACAATGTTCAACACCGGAAGTATACCCCTCACTGGTGAGATCAGATCATAAACTAATCTCGCTGGAGGTCCTCATCCCACCCCCACCTGAAATAAAAAAGACCACAGTAAAGAACTTCTCGAAAGCCGACTTCACACTTCTAAAGACTAGTGTGGTCTCCTTTAAGGCCCCCGAGCCGGCGGAAAACAGTACTCAAGCCGTTGAATCACTTACAAATGCCTTCTACCAGCACCTGCAGGACTGCATGGATAAGGCAATCCCAAGCAAAACAAAGACTCTTTGTACCAAAGGCAAGCGTCCAGTCTGGTGGACCCCAGCCATAAACAAACTCTACAACAAAAGGAGGAAGCTACTACAAGATAGAGCAAAATCCTTAAAAGGTAAGACACCCTTGATCACTATAAGTAAAAAACTAAGAGCTCTCATAAAATCATCCAAAGCAAATTTTGAGAGAAAAATAGCTAAAGACTCAAAAGACAATCATAAGGCCTTCTTTAGCTATGTTAGAAACCTGGGAGGAAACTCCCAGATATGCTCAGAACTAGTTCAAAATGATGTGAAGATTACTGATCCTACAGACATTGCCAACATACTGGCTGACAGGTTCAGTGCAAACTTCTCCCCTCCCCAAAGGAGAGATATCTATACCAAACGATTGCAGCCCCCCAAACATTTCCAACGCCCAAGTGAGAACTGCCCTCTCCAAAGCAAAAAACACAGCATCCATGGGACCAGATGGTGTCCCCGGCTGTGTGCTCCACGAACTCAATGAGGAATTAAACCCACAGCTAGGACAGCTGTTTAATCAAAGTCTTACCTCTGGATACATTACCCAGGAGTGGCGCACTGCAACTGTGGTCCCACTTCACAAAGGCGGTGCCTCCACCGACCGTGGAACTCACCGCCCTATTACCTTGACAAGCCTTATCTGCAAAGCCATGCAGAGCATCATACTGGACCTCATAAATAAAGACACAGGAATTTGCAGACTTTGGATCCAACCCAGTTTGGCTTTGTCAAAGGCAGATCATGCCTTTTAAACTTGGTTGACTTTTTCGAAACAGTCACCAAAGCCATTGATGAGGGAAAGGCAGTCCATACAGCCTACCTTGATCTGGCGAAGGCCTTCGATACAATACCCCACTCGGGTATCATTGAAAACTCATCAGCTTAAATGTTAACCCATACATCACAAGATGGGTTGCAAACTGGCTGAGTGACAGAACCCACAGGGTCAGAGTTGCTGGCACCATGTCAGACTCAAAGCCTGTCACAAGTGGTGTCCCACAGGGCTCAGTCCTGGGCCCACTCTTGTTTGGCATCTACTTTTCCGAAGTACAAGCAAACACAGGAGGGTTATGGCTGACAAAGTTTGCAGATGACTGCAAACTGGGCACCATAGTAGAAAACACATCTGACACAGATATCCTTCAGAAGGGTCTCACAGAAACGGATAACTGGTGCCAGAGCCACGGCCTAAAGTTAAATGCCAAAAAATGCATAGTCATACCCTTCGGGAAAAACAAGGTTACCCCTAGCTACCAAATAGGTGGCAATCCACTGAGCACAGAAGAAGTTGTCAGGGACCTGGGGACCCAGGTTGATAGTAGTCTATCATTCGACACCCATGTAGCTAAAGTAGTTAGGAAGACCTTCTACATTGCCCACCTTATCATGAAGGGATTCTCATTTAGATCAAGGGAGGTCATGGTCTCCCTTTACTCATCACTCATCAGACCAATGATTGAGTACAATGCCCCATTCGGAATGTATCTGACCCGACACTTGCAGCAGCTGGAGAGGCCACAAAAGTTCCTCACCAAAAGGATAAAGGGTCTCAAAAATCTGTCCTATGCTGCCCGACTGAAAGAACTCCAGCTCTATTCAGTTGCTTACCGCTTGCTCAGAGGTGACCTCTGCCTAACATACAAGGCCATGTCAAACCCAGATTTGATGAATATGCTTCACCTCAAAAAATCTAGATCCATCAGAGCCACAAGGGCGGGAGACTTAAACCTTGACACGGTTATTAATAGGACGTGCTGGAGGGATAGATTCATCACCCAAAGACTCCCTATGCTGTGGAACAAAATCCCGGTATATGTGAGGCAGAGCACCTCGCTGGCCTTGTTCAAGAGAAATCTTGACCAATGGATGGGAGATCGCAGATATACCCCAGGGATTACCTCAGTGTCACTGCTCGACAGAGGCACAGCAAAATAATGGGTATAGTTCCCCATACTAAAGGGGTGGCATAAGCCACAAAACAATGGGCTAGGCTTGTAAATGCCCTCGGGCAGATAGCCTAGTATGAACCTATGAACCTATGAACCTATGAGTTTCCCATGGACTGAATCTACCCATGCAAGATAGGGGAATTTGCTGTACCCCAGTCAGAAATAACTACAACTGACTGCTTGTATGATTCACATTACATCTGCGAGAAACCATTTTCTCAAGTGCTTTATACTACATAGGTTCATAGGATGATACTAGGCCCTTATAAGCCTAGCCAAGAATTTGGCCCATGTTTCCTCAAAGACATCACCTGTTTCTTCTGTCCAGCAGGGACACAGGTGGGATCCCAGGGGTGCATTTTCGGTTTCCCATCCAGTTGTCCAGGTTCTTCTTAAGGAGGGCTAGATAGGTACTCTGCTTGACATGGAGAGGAACTCTATTCCATAGACAGGGAATTCTTTGGCACACAAATCTATCCTGCCAACAAGCTGTATTAATGTCACAGACCAGGCTAAGGCCTTGCGTGCGGGTTGTGTGAGTGAAGTTTGACTTACGGATATGCAGCAACTCCATTAAGGCTGGGTCTGAGATAGCCTTGTATGCCAGACACAGTTCACCTCTGAGCAGCCTGTACAAGACTGAGTAGAGAGACAGGGATTTTAGCCTGTCTGTTTAGGATAGGTGTTTGAGACCCTGGATTTTCCTGGTCAGGAACCTGTGTGGTCTCTTCAGCTGCTGCATGCTCTTGGCAGGGTACATGCCGAAGGAGGCATTGTACTGATAAGGGGGGAGTACAGGGATGTTATGACCTCCTTGTTCTTGGATGAAATACCCTTATTTATAAGGTGGGTCATGTATAAAGCCTTCCATACAATGGAGGCAACATGGTGGTCAAAAGTCAGGTTGCTATCAACCTGGGTGCCCAAGTTTCTCATGAGTGATTGCATGCCGAGTACATTGTTATTAATGTGATAATTAGTGGAGATGCCATTTTCCCCAAAGGGGATAATGATGCATTTCTTAGCATTCAGTTTGAGGCCATGCTTCTGGCACCATTCATTAGTTTGGGTAAAGTCCTCTTGGAGGATGTTCACATCACTAGGGGAATTTAAGAAAGCACCCAGCTTGCAGTGATCTGCAAATTTGGTCAGCCACAGACCACTGGTTTTGGCTTGCACCTCAGGAAAGTATACCCCAAACAGTAGAGGCCCCAAGACCGATCCTTGAGGTACACCACTTGTTATGGGTCTACTACTAGAGGTGGCTTCCCCTATTTTGACTGAGTGGATTCTATCATTGTGCCAGTTAGCTGCCCATCTGGTAACATATGGGTTGATGCCTAGCTGGGAGAGTTTATCTATTATGCCCAAATAGGGAATAGTGTCAAAACCTTTGGCTAGGTCAAGGTAGGTGGTGTGTACAGTTTTCCCCTCATCCATGGCTTTGGTGATTGTTTCAAAGAAGTTGACCAAGTTTGACAGGCATAATCTCCCTTTGACAAAACCAAACTGTGTGGGGTCAAATGTTTGGAGGTTGCCAATGTCCTTGTTTATAAGCTCCATGATAATGCATTCCATGGCCTTGCAGATCAGGCTAGTTAGGCTGATGGGCCTATAATTGCATGGGTCGGTGGATGCTCCACCTTTGTGTAGAGGGATGACAGTGGCTGTCCTCCACTCAGTTGGGATGAAGCTGGTGCTCAGGCTTTGGTTGAATAGGATGCCTAATGGATCTGAAAGTTCATGCCTGAGTACATGTAGGATACAGCCAGGGATGTTATCGGGTCCCATGGAGACTGTATACTTTGCCTTTGATAGGGCATTAAAGACCTACTCCCTGGTGATGAGGGGAATGGGGCAGGTGCTGGGGATGTCCTGGTTTACTCTCTCTCTCTCTTCTTTTGTATTCTTTCTTGTGAAACCTCCATGTTGCTTGTTAAGTCTAAGTCTCTCACATAGGTAGCCTGTCAAACTGACCTTATTGTCTTGCTTTGCACTTATTGTCCTGCTCATGCAGTTTCCAGAAGTATTATTAAACCCCTCCAGTCTGCTGTGAACCAAGCTCTCTTTGATTCTTTTCTTGTTTTAGCCTGTTATGCTCTTTTTTATTTCTATATTATTGTTTCAACTCTTTATTTTACAACCTGTTTCTCTTTACCTTTCTTTCCCAACAGTGAAGCTACTGGTGACCTTTTCTGTGATTAGTGCACCATTTTGGCACTGTTGCCCATCTCATCATTCCTTTTGCCACAGCCATCTTCCAAGAACCACTGATCCCTCCATTATATGTCCTTCTCCTCCTCTTATACACAAACCCACTGCTTTATTGGGCTTTCCACCTTTTCAGTAGGATTAAATTTAATGTCCTATTTGTCTGAATAGGTTACAAAAACTGAATCCCCTCATTTTTCACAGAGATGATTTCATTTGAACTTAGAGTTTCTATGTGTGTTAAAGAATAAGAGAACTGCCTTGTGGTATGAGCATCTTTACTCCTGTCAAGAGCACATATCTCATCCATTTTAGAAATAACATAGGACATTCCTGTGTATTTGCACTTTCCAATGGTCTCTGTAGCCAACTTGGTTGAAATGGGCATCCTGACACAATGTTGTAATTGTCTCATGTTTACTGACAACTATCTACTACTTAAACAAACTGGCAAAAGTGCATGACAGATGCAGTTATGTAATGCTATTTGAGACAAAACTCTTAAATACAACAAAGCAAAACAAAAATAGGAATAACATGTACACTGGCAGTACCACACAATGCCATATTAAACTTATCACACACATATCAAGCCAAATGCATAGAACTACATGAGCTGAGGCTTTTAAAAGTAACATTCTTAAACCTCAAATGTCTCTTAAATGTAACCAAAGAACTAAGTACCCTCAGCAACCTCACAAACATATGACACAGGCAGCACCATCATGAAACATCCATCACATGAAAAAGTCACAATGGCTCAATTCAAAAGTCCATAAGGCAAACTGCCATATAAGCCAACATTCTAGTCACAGGTGGCTCTGTTGTGAGACACACTGATGTACCACTCATCAGGCTGTGCAAGGAAAGGGTTTGGGGCAGTTTCCTCTCCGGTGATAGGATTCATCACATCATGCAGGCACTCAAGGCCTTACACCAGAAGTACACAAATAACACAGTCATAGTACATATGGGTCTAAATGACTTGCGACAGACCTCCCCAGAATTTATGAAGAGAGACATGATGGAGCTCTCAGTGTATGCTTTGAGAAACATTCTACCATCATGCAGAATGATGCCACAATGCAAACAAAAATTATTGACTTCAACAACTGACTTAGCTTCTGGTGTCATTAAAAGGGAGTCCAATTCATATATCAGACAGGGAAGGAGATAGAAGACAATCCTAACTGCTTTGCCAGGGATGGCTTGCACATATACCCTCCAAAGCTTTTGTATATTGGCAAAAACTTTGTCTACTGCATAGTGTCTTTTTAGGCAATCTCAATCCTCAAAAGCTTCCAGTGTAGAAAAACAAAATCTAAACTACATAATGACATTGCTGCACAGTGCTAAGAGCTGCAATGAAAAATTCTAATCCCTACAAGCACTCGTCACCCTGGAAAAGACAGATATATGCATTGTTATGGAGACCTGGTTCAAGGTCATTCAGATCACATCACTTCAGGGTTTCAACTCCTAGCGCACATTCAGGTCCATCACACTAGATAAAGGCATTAAAGGAGATGGTGTCTTCATATCTGTAAAAAAAAAAATAAACAAATAAATAAATAAATAAAAAACACTGGCTGTGGAACACAGGTGATTAAGCCAACTTTTCAGAGCTCTGCAGTATACTTAATATAAAGGGAAAATCAACTTCTAAGGAGTATTTCTTTCTTCAAAAACTGCTCTGTAATTGTCTAGACTGACATACTTCAGAAAACTGTGAAGTTTCTTCAACTTTGTCCTGTTGGAAAATTTCAGACACTTATTGGCTAGCTGGAAAATAAGCAACTCAAAGCATTCACATGCTGAATTCTCACTAAAGAATGGTTTCCAGTAGGTAACGTTTGCACTCCAGAGTTATCTCTAAACATGGATGGTATCCAGGATAATTTAGGGAAAATAAGAGAGAACTGCTCCAAACATTCATTTTAAAAGAAATGATTCAGCAACATCAAAATTAAATTTCTGACATAGAGAATGCTTTGAATGATGTAGAAAAAAGAGACACAAAACATAATACTTACCAAGTCAAAAAGCATGGTTAATAAAAAGAGAGATGATCTAGAAAACAGATAAAAGAAATGTAATGTAAGAATTTTTGATATTCCTGAAAAAAGAAAACAGAAAGAGAAGATTTAGTATCTTTTTTTAACATTTTGGATTCCATAATAATTAAAACCTATAGGAACAGCTCACCTATAGTGTTTAAATAACCCATATAGCTACAGGTAAACCTAAGCCTACTACATCATAATTACCTCTGAGGTCTGTAGTAATAAAATTCCTTTCATTTACAGACAAAGATCTGATTCTTAAAACAGCATGGGAAAAATGTTCCCTTAAAATACTGTCAGAAGAACATAAGATCTGATAATACAGAAATGAGGAAGAGATGCTCGTCATTTGTGCAATCTTTAAACAAAATGGTTTGAAAATTAATATTATCTTTCCAGCAAAAATAAAAATCCATTTACCTACTGGCATCAGAATCTCAAAAATAATGGAAGAAGCCACTGCCAACACAAAAAACAATACTCTTATATCAAGTAAATTAAGACATGGATTGGACAAGACATCTCCCACCATAAAAATATTCTGTAAAAAGACTTCTTGGGCTGACATGAAAAAGAAGAAACAAAAACAGACCTAACCACAAACACCACTAAAAATCTACAAAGGATCCTCACCAAAATCATCCAAACTCTTTTATTTTGTCTTGTGGACATATTGTGCAACTATTATAGATTTTGTTCAAAAAAATAAAGGGGAAGATGAGAGAGGAGGGGAAGAAAAAGGGAAAACAAAATGGAAAAGGAGAAAAAAAGAGAGAGAGTTGAAACATAAATCTTCCTTATAACAATATGCTAGTCTTTCTCTCAACATACAGGTAATAACTTTTAATTTGACAATTGAAATATTTGTTTTATTCTCCCTTTAATTTTACAGGCAAACTCACAGCTATTTAGATCACATGTGTTAATCTTCTTAAATTACTTAATGCTCACTCATATACAATATAATTTACAGAATAATTAAATAGATTTCATATATAAAGCTTAAATAGATAATATACCTTAATATCTTATGGAGTGTTTGCCTATATGGTAGGGTATTGCAAGACTAATTCACTCAATCAACATAAATTCTTATAGTGCTAGGAGCTTGACCATGAGTGATGTGGTTAAAGAAACATGAACCATGACTTGAAATGTTTGACTTAATTAAGTTGTACAAATAGACAACAGAAAGGAAAAACATGAGCCACCTAGAGTTAGGAGTTTATTTTCCTCTTCTCTCACTCACTCCTATTTCTTGACTGTGTTGCGAGACTTTTCTGCTGAGTGTTTACAAAAGCTTTTAGACTGCAAAGTAAAATCTGTATTAATATATGTACAGTGCACTTGTTTCTGGGTATCTTACATAGTATTTGATACTGATGTGAGTTTAGACACCCCTTTGAGGTTTCCATAATTTAGGAAGTCAGGTAAGGGTTACATAAGGGAAATCCCTTCCTTTCTTTCTGTCTTTCTTTCTTTCTTTTGTTCTTTTGTTCTTTCATTCTTTCTTTCTTTCTCTGTGCACACAAAGTCTGTTCCCTGACTTCATTATATTGCTGATTCGATTTATTGATAAGTGCTGCTTGATGTCAGATATTGTGAACATGGTGCTGGTTCCTCAAAGAAAGCAGCTTGTTCTGTAAACTGACAGACACTAGTATAAAACACACTTTCCAAGAAGAAATAATAAAATGAACACACACATTCATTTAAAGTAGAAATGTAAGTCTGAGAACAATAATAACATCATACCTACTATGCTCAATACTTAAAAGACAAAATATGAAGGGAATACTGCTTGTCTCACAAGCTGATGGGGTGAAATTGCCATCATTGTTGGATAAATGTATCAAATGAATATTATTGATCTCCTTATTGGTATTCTTTACTTATGAAGGGATTGTTTATAAGGTTTCATAGTTACATATCTAATATAATTATAGAGGGTATAGAAGGGGGATAGAAAGAAAGAAAAAGATGGGAGGGGAGTGGAAGGAGGAGGAAAAAGGAAAAGTGGCAAGGAAAGAAAGAGAAAAGGAGGAAAGAAGGGGAAGAAAGGAGTAAGTTAGAATTTTACTGTGTTATTTGTTGCTATGAAACCATCTGTCACAACAGATGTGAAAATAATATTTAGTCCTTTAACTGAGACATTTGAGGAGAAAGGTCTTATTTGAGAAGATAGATTATTAGACCTTTTTCCTGTTTTTCTTCTCTTTCAGTATTAACTGGTTTGTAAAACACTATAACTGTATACCATGGCATGTTCTGTTTATGTTTAGATCACTATTAACCTCTGTCTTAGAATATAGTTATTCAGGCTTGGGTTACTTCAATGTTAATTTATGCATTGAATCATTTGCTGCTTTTCTTTTGAAATGCAGACATATACTACAATTTATTATTGATGCCATTTCTAGAGTAGTGTGCCTTAAAAGATAGCAACTGTTTTTTGGAAAGATGGGTGCATCTTTTTCTCAGGATGAAAAGAAATGATTAATACTTGACTTCATTTATAAACTATAAATGTTAAACTGACTGGCAAGTTAGAACCTTCAATAGACAAGAAAGTTTTAAAACTAGCTATATGATATTTTCAAAAGACTCAAAGGATTCTACAACATTCCATTCTCCATAACAGTAGACATCTACTGCCAGACTCTGAATGCTTTGTAGCCTAACTTAATCCTAATAAGTTCTATTCTTGATAATGAGTGAAGGTCAGTCTGGCAAACCCTTTCTTTCCTAGATTAGGAATTTTGCAAATTTCAGATAGATAGATAGATAGATAGATAGATAGATAGATAGCTATATATATATATATATATATATAATATATATGTATAATATACAATATTCCTTAGATCACTGCTCTTATTTAGTCATGCTTCAAATTTTATTCTTTCTACTGCTAAAAATTATGAGGCAATTTATTACTTTGTTTAACTGAATTTGCAAATATAGATCATCATTTTTTCTTAATTTAATCTATTCTATCCATGGATTTAACATTGTTATCATTAAATGTCAGTGGATTAAATAATCCAAGGAAAACATCAAACCAGCTTCACTATCTAAATATAAATAAACCACAAGTTATATTTCTTTTTTAAACAACTTTTTATTAATTTTAAAACAAAGATTGTACAAAAATATTTAAAGATAAATAGAGCCAAAGCATAACCATTTACAGATGTATATAACAAAATCAAACATAGAAAACGAAATCATTAAAATGTATCAAGTAAATCACTAAATTGTGACCAACATTTAAACTGGTGAGTAATATCTGAAGCTCTTATTTTGTCAGTTGACAAATTCTTTTTTGCAGACATTTTTGCTAAATTAATGAATTCAGTGAAAGAAATAATAATTTTACATTTCCAATTCTTTGTGACTATTTTTTTTGCTATAGCTAAAATAGGCCAAAGGAGAGACACCTGCACCCTAGGAATGGAATCCAAACTGGAGCATCAAATAAGATCAAGGAGTCAGAAATTATACAATTATCTGTCTACAAAGCCTGGTCAAACTTCAGTGGAAGAATATAATTGAATTATTAGAAAGTCAATAATAGAAGTATAATAATCAATTTTTATTCACTTGTCTTAGCTTATTTTTTTTTGTTTATAACAAAGTGAACATCTGTGTACATAGTTTCTTGTCTTAACTTTGATCTTTTATATCAATGTTTTTGTTTTCATCTATTTCATCATAAAATATGATTAGTTTTTTTGTTAATAATTGTATTTTAAGAAATGCTTTCAATAAAATGTATTTAAAAAAAAAACAAGAAAAAAGCTTGGGCAAACTTTCTGAATCCAACTCATAAAGGAGTTACTATTTTACAATCCAATATCATATGAAACCAATCTGCATTAGAGACTTCATTATACCACCAGCAATTAATTTTCACATAGTTATATATTAAATTTGCTTTATGTGGAGTTAAAAAAAGCTCTGTGAAGAAATACCCAATTATATAATTTTCCAATAAAGAGAAGAAGTAGATTTTCCAACATATTTAAGACTTAAGCATTTATTTTCATCAGAAAAGGCCTTCTCATTAATCTTAGTTGAGTAATTCCAAAATAGTGAATCTGTGGATCCAAATTCTTCTCTTATTATTTTATAAATTATTGATATAAATGATTTATTCTTATTTGAGTTGCTACTTATTCTGGAAAAAAATCAAGTATCTTTGGCATATGCTTTGTTTGAAAATCCATGGAGATTTTGATTTTATCACTAATGTATTTTTACAAGATTGTATAGTCAAACTTATTTTTTAGACAAAGTCTTGCAAGAAGACAATCTGTATTATGTGATTTATTTCTGATTAAGAATTGATGCCAAGAGATTAAATTTGCATCTGTAAGGCTAACTTTTTTATATTAAATGTTCCCAAACATCCAGCAGTATTTTATATAAGGAAGAAGAGAAATAATAAATCTTTAACTATGCAATTATAATTCATGAATCTTTTAAAATGTATAAAAATGTGATCATTTAACGGCGAGGGATAGTATTTTTTTCTTTTCAGTTAAACATAAGGCTTTCAGGATCCAGTAAAATTAATTAATTCCATATTTAGGGAAAAAATCTACAACATAGCTGTTATTACTTATTAATACTTTATGAAAGGATTTCCAAGTAGATTGACAACAGGAATGTAACCATAGAGATATTAAATGGAAAATTATGGATTTGGCATATAATTCAACATTTGAAAAACGTTATCCACCTTGATGCCAACTTTTAACATACCAGTCAAAGGATAATCGTAGCTTATTAGGGAACCAGAGAAAATTAAGAAGAGTAGAATTTAATTTCTTAAAAACTTTTAGGAGAATAATTAGTAATCATAGATAGAAAATTATTTTTGGTAGGATTATCAGTTTTATTAAAGTAAGTCTATCTTCCATTGTATTTTTTTTGTTCCAATTAATAATTATTTTAGTTACAATATCTATTAAATTACTATAATTTACTGCTATTGAGTCTTTTACAGTAGATTTAATTGCCATTGCAAGATAATTAATTTGTGAATTGTCTCAAATAAAAATGTTAAAGTTTCTTAAACAATTATTAACTTTTTTATTAATAAGAAACATTTCTGTTTTCTGTTTTATCAGGGTTAATCATTAAACCTGATGTTTTTTCAAAGTATTTAACAGACTTAGATACATTTTTCTATTGAATCTTCAACATCACTACTTGTTATAAAAAATGTCATCTGCAAATAACTGAATTTTACATGAATATCTTTCTTCTACAGACAAACCATGAATTTTGCTATTAGACCTAATGTGTCAAAAAGGTTCAATTGCTAGAACAAATAGTAGAGTTGACAAGGGACATCCCTGTTTTGTACCTTTTAATATTTTAAAAGAGCTAGAAAGAAAAGAGACAATTTAATAGGAAAGAATGAGTTATTATATAGATTAGTTATAATATTTATAAAATCTAGGGAAAGTTCATATTGTTTAATTGCTTTGAACAAATAATGCCAACTAATAGAATCAAAAGCCTTATTTATATTATTATAGTCAGTTATTTTTTGATTTTATTAGCTAGAAGTATTAAGTCTAATTATATTATCCTGAACCTTTCTATGTAGTATAAAACCAGTCTGATCATCATTTATTAATCCTGGCATAATAAGGTTCAATCTTTTTTGCAAGAATAGACATAAATATTTTATAATCAACATTTAATAATGAAATAGAACATTAAGAAGAACATAAGTTAGAATTTTTATTTGGTTTTAAGATAGGAAATGTTAGGGAATATTTCCAGGAGAGGGGTTGGTTGACATATGTTTAACTTGTTCAAAAACTTTTAATAGGATATTTAAAATATTCTCTGAGAATAATTTGTATAATTCTAGGATTACACCTTCAAGACCAGGGGCTTTATTTTGTTTAAGATTATTAATTTGATCTTTTAACTCCTTAAAAAAGAATCCCCGGGATTCATGAACCTTGCTCCAGGCGCCAGCATAGCGTCGGCGTTATAACGCCAAATATGGCTGCTTAGCGATTCAGGTATGAATGAATCCCACGTGCACTACCGGCGTGCGCCGGACCATCTCCGCCCCCGGCGTAGGTATGCAAAACACACTGTGTGCAGTATAGCACCATGCAAATGAGGGCAAATAGCGATCCACGAAGTGGCGCGTAAGCGTAAGGCAACGCGGCAATGTAAACCAAAAAGCGGTTTACATTTACCCAAACATACCGGAGGAGTAACGGAAGGCTGTCAAAGTCAGGTATCATATAGGTGCAATATGCCAATGTGGAAAGGCACCGAGAATGTCCAAAGAAAATATGCACAAAATGTAGAAAATGACATAAATGACACGTACGTAGAAAGAACAGCAGACCCCCGGGATATGTGCACAGAAGTTGCAAAGCAATGAAATAATATGACAATGTCCTAAAAGAGCAGTAGAACACAAATCAGCTGCACAGCCACCACACACCATAGTATGTATGTAAAGCTGCAACCCCAGCGCAATGGTTGTCAAGGAGTGGTGGCGGTGTCCGGCGCCGTAACCATGTATTAGTAGTCAATTCCATGCAAATGAGGCAGATAATAGTGAATTGCAAAAACGGCGCCGGCGTAAGGATGGTGCAAACGGCGTAACGGTACTACACCGAGGAGTGGCCTACACGAGATACATGTCAACCACAGAGGGGTGTGCCACTGTAGGAGGAAGGATATTGGAGGTCAGCAAATCTGGGCTGTACAATGCACATCACAGCATCAGGACTGGCGTGTTAGGAAATAGATGCGCTGAGAGTACATAATGCGCGTACAAATGCATGTGCACGAGTATGACTACGTTCCCTAAACCAGTCATGTGGCGGCCTCACCGTCAACAACCACGGATATAGGAAGGTAATGCGGAGAATACGAGGAAATGCGGAAGCAGTGTAAATGGATCCGTAATGAGCAATTAACACCAATCAATGCAGGAAGGGCAAACGCCGGCAGCTGATAACTCTGCATGCAGACTCCTGCATAACGGGAAAGGGGAGGCATATGAGTGCAAAGATAGTAGGGGATGTAGTAGAAATGCAAAGAACAAAGAACCGAAATAGCACAGCCAAGTACAGAGGTAGCATAACTGCGGCTGCAGATAAAATGCATCATATGCCATGTGCCTGCAGGATGCAGTAATGTAAGATGCAAGGCGAAGGCAATGCAGGCAACTGTAATGTAACACTACAGGCAGTACCGTTGCAGTTGCAACCGTAAAACCACGGAAATAATCCATGGATACGGCTGCACAGACACACCCAATGACATCACCGGGTATACAGCACAACAGTATTAAATGTGAATGCACACAACACACAGCGATTTCCCAAACGCCGCACCGTAGGGTGTAAACAGACGGGGAACTTTTAACATGTATATGCTGGGTGCCGCCGTGGCCGTGATGCATAGGTATGTGGCAGAGACAGACGGAGTTGCGGAGGGTGGTGCCGACAACTACCGTAGGCCTCACAGGAGAAGGAGAGTGTTCAGACCAAGGGTGACCTACCAGGGGCTGCGAGACCTGGAGATAGTAGAGCGCTACAGGGTGGACAGGGACACATTACAGCAAATAGTGGAGCTGTGCCGGCCGTGCCTGAGAACAAGAGACAACAGAGGGGAGCCCATCCCAGTGGACACAAAGGTATGTGTGAGCTTGCGAATACTGGCTACAGGTACCTTTCAAAGGCCCACCGGGGACATAATGGGCATCTCACAGGCATCAGCCCTCCACAGG
>NC_056731.1:771785544-772010544 GCF_019279795.1 Protopterus annectens
CCCCGTAACCTTCCTGGTTCCACTGGATCACACACGCACACACTCGCATGTCCGGATTGTGGGTTACGCGCAGGCGCACATGCATATCCGTAGTCCGTTTATATATGTTTACAGTGTCTGTGTGATTACGTGTTTTCCGTTAGTTGTGACTATTCCGGTAACATATGTCTGATCCGGTTGACGGACGTGTGCAGAAAGCACTTACAGCTTTATATATGTAACAGTCTTTGCAGCATGGGCGCGCGTACACGTGCACATCTATATGTTCTATAGTCGTAATTCAAACGTGACTGCATTCATGTTTGCCGGTTACTGTGACCAGTACACGTTAGCTGTTCGTTGTCATTAATATGCATACCCATGGTACCTATGTACATTTACATATCCCCCACACACATACGTCACAGGCATCCATTCTCCTGCTGAGAAAGGTGCGGTACTGCATGTTGAACATTCCTAATTCCCCCTCGCTCATGGCCCAGGATGCATATGTCGTCACCGCAGGGCTGTTCAGATGACAGGTGCTTATATCCCATACGCATACAGGCCTTCGATTGTCAGGGTGTTGCTGTGGTGCTTTGGGTTTGGTCTTGTCCGCCCACTGTACGGGACTGCCCTGACCCTGTACGAATGTTAGATGAGTCACATGGGCACGATTTGTCCGTGTCCATGGTACCATGTCACGGCCCCCATTTATTCAGAACCGTGCAGTTCGATTGGCGGTGTACCCGTAGATCTTGTTATACTAATTGCACACGGTCTGGTCGAACGGACCTATTTCCATTACTAACCCTCCGTATGTATGGCCTGTGTCGCAATATTACAAGGGTTTACCATTCCGTGATGACTTTCAGTGAGCCACAGACATGTCCGTTGCTTGGTTTGGGCCGGTTCCGCTGTGCTACACACATTTCACATGGCGGAACAGGTTGAACAGCTCAGCCACTAGGACATCGGGATCTCCGTCGCTGTTTAGTATTGAATGTCTATGTGGAGTTTGTTTCACAAAGCGAGACAATGTCGACATTGTTAACGGACATCTCGCGCAGTACGTCCGCACCGCGGGTGGCGTATGTCTGCCTTTGGGCGAACAGGCATTATGCTGTGCCATTATGTCTGGGGATATATGGTTTCTTGACATAGATGATATGCCATACTAGCAATGACCCTAGCAATGACCCGTGTCTGGGTGTGGGTACTGCTGTATTACCCACGGGAAGGGTGGCCTTAGGTTAAGTGGTGCCCTAGGCAAACGTTGCCACCGATACATCACCCGCTACCCCCTCCTGGTCTACCTACACCAAATAGAGTCTGGAAAGGTGCCCTGAGTAGAGCAACGCCCTAGACGGCTACCTACTTGGCCTATGCCTAAGGCCGGCTATGTGTGTGGTCCCTTGGGCATCGGACTCGGGAACGCGCCACGTCTGCCGTGGGTATGTCCAGCATTACCCACATCCAGCCCCAAGGCAGTCAACACAGCATCCATGGGTCCAGATGGTGTCCCAGCTGTGTACTCCAGGAACTCTATGGGGAATTAAACCCACACTTAGGACAGCTGTTTAATCTTAGCCTCACCTCAGGATACGTGCCGAGTAGTAGCACAGGGTCACTGTAGTCACACTCCACATAGATGGTGCCTCCACTGACCCTGGTTATTACCATACCATTAGTTTGACAAGCCTTATCTGCAAACCATGGAGGTGGATCATAATGGAACACATAGATAAAGACATAGGGGACTCATACTTTGGATACAACCCAGTTTAGCTTGGTCAGGGTCAGATCATGCCTTTTACACGTGTTTCACTTTGTAGAATCAGTCACCAAGGCCATTGATGAGGGTAAAGCAGTCCATACAGCCTACCTCAACCCGGCAAAGCCCTTCGACACAATACCCCCCTCGGGTATAATTGATATACCTGTCATCTTGAATGTAAATCCATACATCGCCATATGGGTTGCAAACTGGCTAAGTCACAGAACACACATGGCCATAGTTGCTGGCGCCATGTCATACTCACAGCCAGTCACAGGTGGTGTCCCATGGGGCTCAGTCCTGGGTCCACTATTTCTCAGCATCTACGTTTCCAATGTACACGCATACACAGGGGGGTTATGGGTGACAATGTTTGCAGATGACTGCAAACCGGGTGCCAAAGTCAGACACATCTGACACAGATATCCTTCAGGAGTGCCTCACAGATGTGGATAAGTGGTACCAGAGACATGTCCTACAGCTAAATGCCAGGAAATGCATAGGCATACCCTTCATAGAACAAGGTTACCCCGAGCTACCATATAGGTGGCAATCCACTGAGCACAGAGGGGGTTACCAGTGATCTGGGGACACGGATTGTTGTTAACCGTTCATTAGACACACATGTTGCTAACATAGTTAGGTAGACCTTCCACATTGCCCACATCATCATGAAGGGATTCACATCTAGATCAGGGGAGGTCATTGTCCCCTTGTACTCATCACTCATTAGACCTATGATTGGGTACAATGCCCCGTTCAGAATGTATCTGACCCAACACCTGCAGCAGCTGGAAAGGCACCAACAGTTCATCGACAAACAGATGCAGGGTCTCAGGTATATGTGTTATACTGACCAACTGAAGGGATTCCAGCTGTATACAGTTGCATACCACTTGCCCAGAGGTGACCCGTGCCTGGCATACAAGGCTATGTCGAACCCAGATCTGATGACTATGCTTCACGTAAAGAAGTTAGATCCCTCAGAACCACAAGGGCAGCTGACGTACACCTTGACACTGTCATTAATCGAACATGTTGTTGGGACAGATTCATCACCCAGACACTCACTATGCTGTGGAACAACATCCCAGTACATGTGAGGGCAAGCACCTCGCTGGCCTTGTGTTACTATTTAGACATGGATGTCTGAATTGATTTATTTAAGTAACCTTCTAAATGAATATTTACATTAGCACATTGTGAATCTTTACATTTCGTTGGTCTATTGTACATTAGTCATGATCATACGGTGTATGTGTATATATTATGGTCATTTAAATTACTAGGTGTCTGCAGGTCTGTTAATATATTGGCACAATCCGTAGGACATATATATGTATCCTACACAGTCAGGCATTTGGAAAACATTTTATGTTGGTTCATCTTTCATATATGTACATATATTTCTATTTTCCGATGAAGACTGTACCTTTCGAAGCAATGTCTGATGTCCTCACTGTGTGGTATCTGTAACCCAAGTAAGGTTTGTTTGCTTGTCTGCCTTTAAGGCATGTAAGTAGTACCTAGCACATCGAATTTACTGACCAATTAAGGCTTTTAAATGTAGTAGGTTGGACTGCATTGTATGTATTCTGAATAAGCCTGCTTATGAAGCAGACAGTGGGCTCCAATAGACTATGCTAACTGCCTTTAATTCTTGGTGTGCTCTGAGTGGTCACTGACGGTCCCTCCAGTACCTCGTCTTTGCTTTGCATTTCATCGGCTGGTTGTCTGTGTTTGTTGTATGGGGAATGTCAACTGTAGTCCCTATGTGTATTACTTGTGTAATGCCTTACTACGGCAGTGTAATTCCACCGGGTTAGCAGTTATGGGTGCCATCTTAGTCATACGCTTGTCCATCCATGTGAATTGCCTACTGGACACTGGTGTAGGGCTGTACACATTCCACACCTGCATTTTGCATTCTCCGGTAGATGGTTTGCATTATTAGCGGAGAGTGAGGCATGTGCTACGCACACATCCCTCCCACGGGGCGGGACAGAGGATTGCCTGCGAAACGACACCGAGGCCAGATTCTACATACCCAGACTCCCTTGACTGCAACTGTGGACAGTACCCATTATACATCCTTCATGTGTGCGGGACTGTGATGTGGACGCAGCTCAATGGACCCGATACCCTGGGTATTCCTGTGCATGTGTGCTGCATTTCATGGACAGCTATCAACAACATTGAACAGGCTTGCGTGCACATGTGTACCTGTGACGTGGTGACGACAATGAGATCACGTGAGTAATGCAGGAAGCTAGCGGGCATTCTCTGAATAGAATTTTTGGTTCCTACAATGGACACCGAAGTGCATATGTCAAGTTAGATGTTGCTGGACTGTGTCCACCTGCCCAGTGCTTTTCACTGCTGGTGTATGTTCCCCAATCGCGGATGTCTGTTTGACTACCCATTCCACATGGTGCTACATAACCAGGTGATTTAGTACTGTGAACAAATGACATACATCCAAAGATGCTGGTTAACAACTGCTTCATATAAATCTCAGACATCCCAATGGGACATATCCGTCACTGTATTTCCAATATAACACCACCGGAACATGTTGATTACCTATGTATTCATTTAACCATGTTGTCTTCATAGGTGGGAATGCCATGGTTTACATATCCTACTTGACGTGTGTGTGCCATTAGTATGTGTTCCACAGGTCGCACATCTGTTCCGCTGTACGGTAGCGGGTGCTCCTCAGTCTGTTGCTGGCACATTGAGTGCTGTGTACGCCGGTGTTGGCACGGCGGTCCGACTTTGTATGTGGAATATCAACTGCAGTCCCTATGTGTATTTCCGGTCTTATGCCTTACCGCGGCTGTGTAATTTACCCGGGTTTGCGGTTGTGGGTGGCATCTTGTGCATACGGTTGTCCATCCATGACAATTGCCTACTGGACACTAGTATAGGGCTGTACACATTCCACACCTGCATTTAGCATTCTCCAGTGGATGGTTTGCATCATTAGAGGATAGTATGGCAGGTGCTACACACATCCCTCCCACGGGGCGGGACCAAGGATTGGCTGCGCAACACCGAGCCCAGAGTCTACATACCCAGAATCCCTTGACTGCAACAATCGACAGTACCCATTACACATCCTTCATGTGTGTGGGACTGTGATGTGGACGCAGTTCTATGGACCCGGTACCCTGGGTATTTCTGTGCATCTGTGCTGCATTACATGGACAGCTATCATCAACATTAAACACGCTTGCGGTGCATATGTGTACCTGTGACGGCAATGAGTTCCGGTACGTATCGAAAGAAGACGTGAATCTGGTATGATGTCAATTTTTGGGTCCCACAATGGACACCACTGTGCATATTTAAAGTGTAGAGCTTGTCGGACTCTGTCCTCATCAGCAGTGGGTTTCACTGATGCTGTGTGTTCAGCAATCGCGGATGTGTGCTTGACTACCCATACTGTGTTGTGCTACAGGAACCATGTCTTCCGACACCAGAACCCAATGCTATACATCCAATGTTGCAGGTTAACAACCACTTTCATACCATACCCAGAGGTCACGATTGGGAGGTATTGCCACTTTATTATCGGAACAACACCCCCAGACTGTGTACATCACGGGAACTTTAGGCGAGTCTTACCGGCCATTTGCAATTGTAATTAGCAGACACGTGTCAATACATGTATGATAAGACATATTGTCATGCAGAAGTTGATCTATGTTATTTGGACATTGGCTTCTGCTTTTGGCATCCGTTGCTGTGAGTGTTGCCAGTTACCATACACAGTGCTTGCTCAGAGGCAGACTACACAAATCTGCACACTACTGTGGTCTCCTTTAAGGACCCTGAGCCAGTGGTCGACAGTACGGCAGCCACTGCATCAATCACATTTGCCATCTACCAGTACCTACAGGACTGCATGAGCCAGTCATTCACTTACCCAACTGTGGTTCACTGTACCAATGCCAAGCATCCAGTGTGGTGTACCCCAGCCATACACAGGATGTACAACACGAGGAGGTGGCTACTACAAGGTGGAGCAGACACCTTGTGAGGTATGACACCCTTGGTCATCATATGTGTAGAGTTACACACTGTCATGAAATTGTCCAGGGCACATTCCACAGATATACCTACATGGACCTGGCTAACAATCATACCACCTTCAGTTGCTATGCTCGACACCTGGGAGCTCACTCCCACATATGCTCTGACTGGGTTCACATAGAGGTGGGGTTTACTCAACATACACACATTGCCAACATGCAGGCTGACAAGTCCAGTGAGGACATCTCCACACCCTCCCCACACATGAGGAGATGTGTGTACCAGTGGTTTGTGGTCACCAAATGTTCTGTGACACACAGGTGGGACATGCTCTCTCCAGGGCAGTGGACATAGCATCCATGAGACCAGCTGGTGACCCCGCTGTGTACTCCACTATCTCATTTATGAATTGGACCCACAGTTAGGACAGCTATTTCTTTGTAGCCTCACCTCAGGTAGGGTACCCAGGTTGTGTCACATGGCAACTGTAGTCCCACGTCACATGGCCAATACCTCCACTGAGGCTGGTTATTACTGTCCCATTACCCTGAGGAGACCTATCTGCAAAGACATGGGGAGGGATCATACTGCGGCTTGTACATGACTGCATAGGGGACATACATACTTTGCATCACACACGGTTTGTCCTGTTCAGGAGCGGTTCATGCCTTTAAAGCATGGTTGACATTTTCGGGACAGTCGCCGAGGCCACTGATGGGGGTGTTGCAGTCCATACAGCCTACCTCGACCTGGCAAAGCCCTTCATCACATTACCCCCCTCAGGTATCGTTGATAAACCCATTGGCTGGGATGTGAACACGCACATCACAGAATGTGTTGTAAACTGTCTATGTGACACAACACACACAGTCATAGTTGCTGGCAGCATGTCAGACCTACTGCCGGTCACAAGTGGTGTCCCATGGGGCCCTTCCATGTCTGCACTCCTGTCATACACCTACATTTTCACGGTACAGGCACACACAGGGGTGCTATGGGCAACAGTGTTTGTAGATGACTGCAGAACAGGTGCCATAGTGGGACAGACATCTGACACAGATATCCTTCGAAGGGGCCTCCCAGGTATGCATTTCTGCTGTCAGGGACATGTCCCACAGCTAAATGCGACGTAATGCAACATCATACCTGTGGAGAACTACTAGGTCACCCCTGTCCAGCATATAGGTGGCTGTCCACTCAGCACAGGGGTGATTACCAGGGATCAGGGCACAGTGTTTGACAGTCACCAGTCATTCCACACACACGTTGCTATCGTGGTTGTGTGGGTCTTCTACATTGCCCACCTGTTGGTGCAGGGATTCAGATCTACATCAGGCTAGGTCATTGTCTCCTTGTACCCATTATGTGTTACACCTATGATCTACTACATTGCTCCATTCAGACTGTATCTGACCATACACCTACAGCAGCTGGGAAGCCCACATAGGTTGATTGTTGTACAGATGCAGGATGACACCATTTTGTGTAATGCTGCCCCACTTGTAGGACCCCTGCCACATCGCGTCACATACCTGCTGTTTAGTGTTGACCTGTGCCTGACATGCAAGGCCATGTCAACCCATATGTCATGTGTATGCTTCACCTACTGTATCCGCATCCCTCAGAACCACTAGGGCAGGTGACATTTACCTTGTCACTGTCATTAATGGGATGTGTTTGAGTGACACATATATCACCCAGACACTCATTATGCTGTGGATCTACATCACAGTACATGTGAGACAAACATCCTTCCTAGCCTTGTTCGCAGCTATGTTGTCCATTGGATGGAGAATTGCAGGTATAGGCCAGGGATTACATCATTATCAGTGCTTGACGGAGATACAGCAATATCATGGGTATTTTATCTGAAGCACAGAAGGTTGGCAAAGTCATCCTAACTATGGTGTAGTATTATGGCTGGGCCTGGGACGATGGCCTACCCTGTACCTATGGACATGTGAACCTATATTCATAGTTTGTCACATGTACAATTGTCTATCCACTATAGTCTTTCGCCACTGTATATTTCTGTGTCACATGATTGTCCTCTGTATTACATGCAGGTATGCTGTGTACGTTGCACATACGTCACCGTTGATGACAGTGTATCTGTGTCCCTAACACTGTGATACTGAGGACTACCACACATCCTTCACAGCATTACATGCATATGTCCATTCTATTCTTCTTTGGCCTATGGGGGGGTGTTAAGGCAAACATTACTCAAGTCCCTGTTTGTGCATGCTTCATGTTGGTGTTTGACCAGGCTCCGTTGCGGTCATGTGTTGGACAGTAGTGTGTCTGTGTGTTTGCCATGTGTTTTTATTGCCGGTACATCTGTGGGAGGTGTAGTTGGCACATGTTCCCATTTGCAGGGACACCCATCCTGGGGTTTGTGTCATGCATCTGCACTTGGCACGTGCCATATGTCCTGTACTATTCCCACAGTCGTGTATGCCTTCATGCACTACTACTGCGTGTTACTGGCTGTGTGTATGTGGTACACATGGACATTGTGATGGTTGGCTTGACCTATTCCCATGCTAGAACGTAAACATCTGTCAATTAAGTCTTTAAAATCAAACTGTAACACTCATTCGTATTTTCAAAATGACACTCATTAACACAGGAAGCTGGGATTAATAACACTTTACTACTGTGCAGCAGGAGGCAAAGGGTATGCAGTAAAAGTTTAGACATTTGTTCAACTCTATACATGTTACATCTGTATGAGCATTATGTATACTATCATCTTTTGCACACATTAATGATGTGGTCAGTCACAAGGCATTTACATTGCTAGAGTACAGAACATTGTATTCCTACAACAGTGCTCAGGTAATGCTTATTACATGTTTTCCCATGAGGATAGCCCAACCTTGCGAGCCACATATTCACTCAGACTGTACTTCGGTAAATTCTGCTCTGTCACGGTTGCAACACTGTTCATATCCAGTCCTCACTCCGTGTCCTACTAGGTTCCTGTGTCTCTCTGCTGTGCAGCTGTACTCTGTGTTAGAGCTCACAAGCCTATCCTCCTCAGTGGAAGGATGACAGATATACCTGTACATACATGTATTATTCTGTAACCGAGCAGATGAGTAATGCTGACTGACATACACCTGCTGCACTGGTTACTGCTAGGGTTAGGGTTCAATCACACTGCAGATACACTACAAGCAATTACATGCATGAGAAGCTATACTGCTATATTGTCAGGTAGAATAATATGCATTATACACTATTTGCTTCTAAAGTTACACGTCATATCTATGTTTAAATATGTATTTTGCTAACATTCTCCCTCCTTTGATTGCTTCTACTCTATCCAGAAACATCTACAACATTATTTCATTCCCTAGCCTCTTCCTCTGTGGAACGTTTAACTAGGCAAGTAATTTGTTGTACATTGCAAGTAGGATTGCATTTTCTATTGACAAATACCACTACAGGTCTTGATACATAGTCTCGGGTACAGGTATGTCGCCAGGGTCCCTGACTAATACTTACATGCACAGTATCCTGCACTAGACACATGCTCCCAATATGAGCAGAACAACACAAATGGCAATCATGATATTCAGTATGACTGACCCCATCCACCCAATGGTTTGCGGAAATGGTTCGTCAGTGGGTTTGGGCCTGTTTCCGCCATGGATGACACCTGCTATATTACCTGTAGGTGGGCGTTGCTTTTGGTCTCTTCATGTGGTAGTTGGACACAGCGATCTTCTTCAGTAAGCGCGCACGTACCAATTCTCAGCGCCACGGTGCAGTCGTGCGCTATTACATTTTGTGACACAACAGTTCTCATTGCATCCAGTTCATCAGTCACATGTTCAGGAGCGGGAAGCCACATTCATCCTTCCTCCGACAGGTTTTGATAACTTCCTCTGTTCCTGATTGATTTCACTACTCCAGAAGCTGGGAGTGTTCCAGCCCAGGTTGTGACGCTGTCACTCAAGTCCATATGAATCGATATTCCTTTATCTCTTGCAGAAGACTGACATGTCAGAACAGCTTCCATTTCACCCACTGGATTAGTAGGTTTCTCGACTGTGTTCCCAGTTCTTTGAGCTATATGTGTTATAGTTCGTTTCGCACCCACAGGCAATTGTACAGTATGTCATGTGACTGGAGGCAGATAACCCAAATAACAACTGCCGGACCAATTCCCAGGTAACCATTGATATGCTTATTTCCCACAAACAACATAACAGTATTCTACTTTAATACTGATGCGGGTCACCTCTGCATGTAACATATTCCTGTCCCTAACAGAGGACTGTTTATACAATTCAGGATGTTTCTGCACATCCTTCAACATTGTTCTCATGATGTTTCAATACAAATTAGGAATGGTGCTACAAGTAGTACTGTGATCTTTGGCTGTTATATGACATTCGTATGACACAGTTATGTTACAAATACTCCCACCAACTGAAACAGTATCATGTTTATGATAACATACAATTCCTTTTTGTGTAACAGGTAAGTACATTGCCACGTTGTCCTGTGATCTCACAGAACCTGTATCAAAGTGTAGATATTCACAAGTCTCTATCTATCCCCAAGGGGACAACATGCATCGGAAGTCCTCCATATGATGTACGTATGGCAGTACAAACACAGCAATTTAAAGTGTTCCTAGTCTCTATATGCACACGCGTCATGCCTAGGTATCTGTTGAAGTGTGGAAGACACTCTGTGGCCAGTTCATCACGTATCACTATTTGTATCCGTGTAGTTATATGCAGGTAAGGTCCCAGATATTGTAACGTAAACACAAACATGGTTAATAGGTGTATAATCATTAGGACAGCGAACATTGATGTCTTTGGGGTTGCTTTGTATTGTTATACAGTCTTGGCCGGGTGATTCAGGCTCTTTGGTATATCAGCTACAAGATGTCAATCAGACTTGATATCCTTTACCGGTTTGAGAAATGTGAGGTGGACCCAGGACGACCTCTCTGCAAACTTTACTGCGGTAGGCGTTGCCAACAGTACCCGGTACAGACCTTCGCAATGTCCACTTGGCAATAATGTTCTTTGGATAACAGTGACATACACACAGGATACTGGTGTCAGCTATGTGTCCGTCTTCGTTTGCTCTTATCTGTAACAGACTTTAACTGAAGAACAGTGTTACTACTTAACAGTCCTCTCATGTCACCTGCTACTGAGTCATCGACCTCCGGCTCTGCAGGCATGACAGCTTGTTGGTCAGCTCACGGAGCTGATAGAACTTTTGACCCCTTTATGCAGTTCGCTACTTAGCAGGCAAACTACCGACGCAAGAAGCAACCCGGAAGGGACCGAAAGGTTAGGAGGTGCTAAACAAAAACGGAAAAGGCACAACCGGGAAACCAGCTCCTCGTCGGATGAAGAGGCAGAACCGAACGGTGGCACCTTCAATCCTGCTATTACACCAGCTATACTTGGTTCCGGAAACGTACCGGACAGGAATACACGTTCAGGGGTCAACAACCACGCTAGTGTTCCTTTTTTGAACACGCCGGGCAATAATGCCAAAGGTACTGTTTCCACTTCTATCAATGTTACTGACTGGTTGAAACGCCCTCATACTTTTAACTTTTTATCTCAAGACAATGAGACACCTCAAGATGGTGACTCTTATGATCTTAAACTGGACAAATTGTCTAAACTTATGCATAAGTATAAAACTTTAAGTATAGAGAATTGTTACTTAACAGAGTGTATCAAACGTAAGATTGTACCTAAAGGGCTCAGGGTATGGAAGTACCCCAATAATGTTGAAGCAGGTACTGATTTTCACAAGGAGTTGATTAATGTTTTTAACCATTGTGGGCTTGAAATTTTGGGACTTATTATTAAAGAAAATAACAGATTGTCAAAAGCTTTGGAGGAAGAAATTTTATTGTTAGATAATCTTATCAAACAAGATCTGCTTTTTGACATCAAACAGGAAAGAGACAAATATCATAACATCAGTTCTGACACTGACACTAAATGTAACATTTTAGAACAGAGGAAAATAAACAAACTTAAAAGGGACATAGAGGATTACCAGCATCATGCTAGTTATCCCCCACCCCCCTCAAAGAACCATGAACACAACACTAGAACAAAACTGAGCTCTACAAGAGTAAATAGCTACCCACCGGATAAATGGGGAGAGGAACTAGGTAGGGATAACTATGACACCAACTTTCCACCCCTCATGAATGAGGATTTACCATACTATCAAAATAGAAACCGACAAGAATTTCAGAATTTTCGGAGAGGGGGAGGGAGAAGGGGGAGAGGGAGATATTAAATATCACCACCCACACCCCTACCCCATCTATTGCCCCCACACTAGATCATTCAGTTTACGTTAATACGGATGAAGATGGTGAGATTTTACATACAGGGACTACTTTTTCTTTCAAGAATTTTTCAATTTACAATTTTAGTAACATCAATATCAATAAAAGTCACTTTGACCTACTTAGTAAAGGGTTCAAATTCATTCCCAATACTAGAGGTGACTTGGTACAAACTATCATAGATACCAAACTATTTCTCAGAAAGGTTAACCTACAAGCCACTCTTCCCCTCTGTACATCCACAGTCAGGCCTCACCAGGCGTAGTATCTACAACCCGCCCCTCCACCCACAAATCAAGAATCTGGACATTGTACTTGAACAAGAAATCAGAAAAGAGTTTAAAACATCTAATACACCAAAAACCTTACAGGAAAAGAACTGGAAATTTTGAACGACCTAAGAAACAACACACAAATTAGAGTCATGAAACCAGATAAAGGAGGGGGAGCTGTTATCATGGATAATATCATCTACGAAAGTAAAATGAACAGTATTCTTAGAGAGGACAGTAAGTACAGAAGTGTATCCATCAATGAGGTGAATGTGGCCTATCAAAGAATTGACATGATTTTGGACAACATGATTATGGAGGAACAATAGACAATAAGTTGCACAAATTCCTTTATGTACCAAAACCCAAGATTCCAATAATTTTTGGTATACCTAAGGTACACAAGAATGTCTATGACCCCCCACTTAGACCTATTGTATCAGCGGACAATTCCAAAACACTTCCCATGGCCAAATTTGTAGATGCCAAGACTAAACATATTTGCAACAATAATGAACTGATCCTTAAAGATTCATGGGACCTACTTAGGAGCATCACCAAGGATCTTTGGGTAGAGAACCTCATCTTTGTGACAATAGATGTGGTTGACCTCTTCACATGTATTCCTCATGAAGAAGGGATGAGGTTATTTGAAGAAATGGTCTTTCTGGACAAAACACTAACACATGAAGACAAGGTAGCCATAGTAGAACTTACAGACACAGTTCTGAAATATAATTTCATTACTTTCAATGGTGAGTTCTACCAACAACTCAAGGGAGTTGCTATGGGTGCGGCCTGCGCACCCACCTATGCCAACATAGTCCTGGCTGGATGGGAATCCCATTTCATCATTGATTCAGAATACCAAAGATACTGGTCCCTATACAGACGCTACCTTGATGACATAGTAATTTTTTGGACAGGAGGCCACGATAAACTAAATGAATTCCTTGACTACATTAACCATTCTACAGAATTTTTGAGGTTCACACACTCCATATCAACGGATAGGTTGCAATACCTGGACATTGAAGTATATAAGAACTACAACAACAATGATTTGGAAACCAAGATTTTTAGGAAGAGCACTTTCTGTAATTCCTTTTTACATTTCGATAGTGCACACCCTCCACATTGTAAAAGGAACATTGTCAAAGGACAATTCGTCAGAGGAAGTCGTATGACCAGCACAGACAATGATTTTCTTTTTGAGTGCAACACCTTAGAAGGTATGTTTGGAGCAAGAGGATACCCTTCAGGTTTTATACAGGACATTAGAAAAGAGGTTGAAAAAAACAGATCAACAAAATTTAGACCTATTAAAGGTTGTAAAATTAATACTACCAGCACAACTTCCAACACTGACTTCTTGGATATTCAGGTTGCTATTAATAATAATGACAAAGAAGAAGCATCTGAATACCAATCAGCATTGGTTCTTGAATTCAACCTCTTTAATTCCAAAATTAAAAGAATATTCCAAACAGAATGGAACAAATTCATTTCATTTTCGGATATCAAAAATATAAAAGCAAAGACCCCGAAAACAGTTTACAAGAATGCACACAGCATTAAAAGCTGTTAGAAAACAACACAACCAACTATAACAATCATAGGACAAAAGCAAGAAACACCAACAATGGTACCTACCAATGTGGTCATTGCAACCAGTGTAAACACATTTCCAATACCCAAGAGATTTTTCTAGAATCAAGAGACATTAATATATACAGTACAGGAAAACACAACTGTGAATCACAAGGAGTGGTATACTTAGTCCTATGTTCCAGCTGTAATTCATTCTATGTCGGAAAAACAGAAAGAGCTTTAAAAAGAAGAATATATGAACACCTATATGAAATTCTTAAGGAAAAAGAAACTAATGCACTATTTAAACATACAAAAACTTGCAATAATTATAGATTCTCGTTCTTTGTTTTGGAACAGGTGCACAAAGATTTGAGAGGAGGTCCTTGGGAAGAATGGCTTGAATACAAGGAACTATGGTGGCAAATTCTTTTAGAAGCCACCAAACAGCCTGGGTTAAATGAATGCATCTCCCTAGTCCCTGTATTGAAATTAAGGGCAGGCAAAATATAAATCACAACATGTCATTAATTCAAATTAACAGTAGATGGTGCTACAATACACAACACGTTCCCTAACCAAAAACAATTATCTAGATTTCAGCTATTAAACACAACAGATTACAATACAGACTACAACATTTGTTTACTAAGTTATTTATTATATGATCAACTTATCAATATATTTTTAACTTTTTAATCTTGCAACTCATTGAGTGAAAATGTTTTTATTTGATTTTAACATTTTAGGTTCTTAATTTTTAATGAGTCCCACCTCAGCTATTGGTCTAACCAAAATGCAAAGTTTCTTAGTGGCTGTTAGATTTTAAATTCATTATATAAATGACTAATTACACTTTACCCACATGTCTGATGAAGTCTCACTTTGTAGTGGACGAAAACGCTGTGTTTGTTTTTTGGAAAGCGTTAATTTTTATCTTGTTCATTCGAATTGGATTTACTGTTGCTGAGTTTCACCAATAAAGTGCGGTTTCTCTTGGATTGCTCTCTCCTCTTCTTTTTTATTTAGTTTTTTCTTTGGTATATCAGCTACAAGATGTCAATCAGACTTGATATCCTTTACCGGTTTGAGAAATGTGAGGTGGACCCAGGACGACCTCTCTGCAAACTTTACTGCGGTAGGCGTTGCCAACAGTACCCGGTACAGACCTTCGCAATGTCCACTTGGCAATTATGTTCTTTGGATAACAGTGACATACACACAGGATACTGGTGTCAGCTATGTGTCCGTCTTCGTTTGCTCTTATCTGTAACAGACTTTAACTGAAGAACAGTGTTACTACTTAACAGTCCTCTCATGTCACCTGCTACTGAGTCATCAACCTCCGGCTCTGCAGGCATGACAGCTTTCCACTCTGGCACATGGTATGCCATTCCACATACTACTTCGAAGTGGGTGCAGCACTTTACATTTGGAACTGTTGTCATGCTCAGCAATGCTAGAGGTAGACAGCACATGTAACTCGTCTGGATGTCACCCACCAACCTCCTCTACTTATTTCTCGGGATCCCATTCTACGGCGCCAGCAGTCGTGCTGAGTGTGGGTTGTACATGCAATTTACATTCATGGTAATACAAAGTAATCCCCCAGGTTGCGTGATTATCTGGTTCACTACATGTGTTCTATTGTCACTGTAGCTTCTTTACAGCATGCCAGATCTAGGGATACTTTATTTTACTGGCACCTTTGCCACTGCTGCTGCATCCGGATTAATGGTTGGGAATGCTTCTACCCATTTTGATTATATATATGTGTAATCGCTAAACAGTATTTGTTCCCTTCACATTTATGCAGATGTATGAACTCCATACAAATAGTACGGAACGGTTATGGTGGTGTAGGTAAACTCACTCCCTTCGGTTTAAATACTCCCTGTGCATGATATCTACTGCAAACGTGACACGGTGCTCATGGGGTTTGTATGTGGTTCGTAATTCCATATGTTAGGGGTATTCTGTTAACCAAATGTACCATCCCCCCTGTTGAGACATGTCTCTACCCATGGCTCCACAAAGCCGCATATCTGAATACATTAGACGTTAATATTGGCTTTCTCACTGTGGATATGTGCAGTCCGTGTTCAAGGATTGCTCCTCGTCATAACCACGTCGGCTTTTCTGCTTTCGTAGTTGCTGTTTGCATTGTTTGTACAGTCTCTACATCTAAACTGTCTGAGGTTTGTCATCCCTCATTCACACAAACACTTTCCGAATGTGAGGCTGCTTGTTTTGCAGGTGCATGAGCTCATGCCTTACCTTTCCTACTGTTATCCTGTTGCTTTCTATGCCCTGCACATTTACAATTACCTACTTCAGTGGGTAACTGCATGGAGTCTAATGCATTCAAGATCGAATGCGCATGATTAATCTGTTTACCGGTGGATGTTATCATTCCCCTATTCTTCCACTGCTGCTCATAAACATGCACTGCACAGACAACAGACTGACTATCGGGACATATGTCCACACATCAGTTTTCCGCTACAGTACAGGCACGTGTTAAAGCTATCTATTCTGCTGCTTGAGCGGACACGTTATGCTGCAGGGTTTGGCCGTCTACAATGTCATTATCAATAAGTACTGCATAACCTACTTGATTCGTTCCTGTAGGACTCTGTCTACATGATCCGTACACATTAACTGTCACCTCTGCATCATCTAAGGGTATATCAGTGATATCATGTCTGTGTGTTGTTATTTAATCCATTTCGTATGGGCAACTGTGTGGTGTGCCATACACAGGTGTCGGACGTGACGTTGATAGGTTTCATGTTGTACACCGTTCAATCACCATATGAGGTTGACTCAGTGGTATGGTCAAACATGACAAATGTCTCGCACGGGTCAGGAATGCTATCTTCTCTTGCAGCAGACTGATCGCAACTGCATGAGACATTCTCACAGTGAGAGGGTGGTCTAGTAACATTACGGCCGGGGCCTGTACTGCCATGGGTGCTACAACAACTGCCTGTACACAATGTGGCACTGACCATGCCACAGTGTCAAACTGCAATGAGTAGTCAGCTATGTAGCGTTGCTTACTTCCCTGCTGTTGCATCAAGACTGACGTCATATATCTCCGCTTACAATCTACGGTCTGACAACATGTGTTATGATTATTCACGAGACCTACTACAGCTGTTGAGGCTATCAATCGTTCTAGTCTGCAGAACGCTGTTTCTGCTACTGTAATCCAGTGTAGTATGTGTTGTGCTGCCATAGGTGTATTAAAGGTTAAGGCAAACAATACAGCGGATTCCACAGCATTGTTGGGTATCCAGATTTGACAAATGTTAGTCGGCCCAGACAGGACATCATTCCCTTCTTGTTAGTTGGCTTGGGTGCTTCTTATATTGCTACCTTCCTATCATGATGTGATGTTCTACCCTACTTGGATACCAGATATGCCAGGTAATTGACCTGTATTCTCTGTAGTTGCAAATTATGCTTGCTTACTTTATGTCCCTGTTCTGCTGATTATCTCAATAATGCTATTGTATCATCCATACATTGCTGCTGGGTAGGGGCCGCAAGCAGAATATCATCCAAATAAAGTAGAACTTGACTGGCCCCGGGTGGAGTTAACACCGGAATGTAGCTAGCCATCCCCTGTGGGAATATCGTTGTACTTTCACAGTATCCCCGCGATAGCCGGGTATGGCTGTATCTGTCACCCTGACTGTACATGCAAAGCAATACGGACTATGTGGATGTATAGGTATTGCAAAGTAAGCATAGCTTATATGTACCACGGTAAGATACGTCTGTGGCATGTTCATAGCATGGAATATAGTGTGTGGGTCTGGCACCAATGCTACCCTACGTATTCTTACATGATTTACAGCTTGTACATACTGTACCATCCGCCATTCCCCTTTTGGTTTCCGATCAGGAGATACAGGGGTATTGCATGGTGAATAGCGATTACTTTGTGGATGGGGAATTCCCTCTATGACTTTACAGATATCTTCTGGTGTCCACGGTCTGTACGATACGGGGGTTGGGTCCTGGCCTTCCTGTCCTGCATGAGGGTTGGGAACTTCAATTAATTGACAGATATCCTCACTCTGTTTTAGTACTGTGTTCTTACTCGGGTGTCCCTAGGTATGTTACGTGTTCGGGATGTGGTTTCAATAGCTTCTGTTACATTTGTTCGTTGTGCTACCTCTGTTGCCACAGGATAACGTGTGGGGACTAGCCTGCCCTCCCGCTTAATATCCTGGATGTGGTATCGGAGGTGGTAGGGGGTTGTGGGGGGGGGGGCTATCGGTACTACTGTATTATGATCTTCTCTGTGTACGTATGATGCTTAGCCATTTGTAGTGTTCTGTTCCCTTCGGTACACTACCTCAGTCCACCGATGTGCATGACGGATACCCAATTGTCGCTGTTTTGTCGCCTGCACATCTTAGGGCTGCCACCTTTTCAAATGCACAATGTGGGACATTAGTGTTCGGAACGTGTAATTTTCCTGGTAAATGCATACCCACGGCCAGTACATAGGACAGGAATTCACGTTTTGCCAGGAGAGCGACCAATTGTTGTAGCATTTCAGTTGCTTATTCTGTTTATTATTATATTTTGCTGTTCCACATACAAATTTACTGTTTTATGCTACCATTTTGATAGATATCTGGGAAATGTTTGTCCTGGGATATCAGGACATTTGCCATTTGTTCGGTTTGTTTACAGGACACGGCTGGCCAAAGAGGGACTGTCCCTCTCAGGGTGGAGCAGGTGTTTACCCTGGAACATGTGCATCAAATTTTCAGGGATTACAATGTTTCAGTAACGATATTTTGTGTAAGATACCATCGATGTCATATTTATTACCCCATTTTGCTGCGTAACTCACATTATGTGCTCTCTGCGATTGCATATTCATCACGTCACCCGTCAAACGCGGATCACATGATCTGTTTCTGCAATAATCTCCCATATCCTCTACATGACTGCTACGTACCCTTCTGTCATACCACGTGGTGTCTCCTTCCCTGTATCCACTGTAGTGTCTACAATCACTATTTACTCTGCTGTGTGTTCCCCTGACCTATGTTCAGATTTAACAGTATGTGGGTAGGTCTTCGACCCGATATCACTACTGTTAACAGGAACACAATGTAGTCTGGTCCCTGATCTACAATAGAGACGAAAAGGCAAACACTCCTTACCTGGGCCTCCTGTTTAAGGCTGCACGTTTTCTTCTTGGGATCCAGTTTCCCGCTTTACAGCCACAGATCAGACAGTAAACAGCCTCTTTACACACAACAATTCAGTCGGAGGTCTTTTCATTCAAGAAGTACCATTTATGCATATTCTCCAGCGTACATGTCTAACCAGCCATGCACTGTGACCTGTAGCTTACCAAGGGAATTCCGGATTACAAGGATCACAATGTGAAATAAGTTGTTAAAACCAGACTGTAGTTATCAGTAGGCTTTTCTATGTGACAGCCGATAACACAGGAGGCTCGGGTTCGGAAAGTTTTAGTAGTGTACACAGGCAGGCTAAATAATATACAGTCCAAGTATGTGAGTTTTGTCTGACTCTTAACAGTAAGCAGTTTCTTTATATAGTGTTTACAATCAGCTTTTGCCCACCTTACTGACGTGGTCGGTCACAGGGCATTTCCATCACTATGGTCCGCAATAGTCTATACATACGTGGGTGCTGGGGTCGTGCTTTTAGAATGTTTTCCCATGGGAATAACACAGCCTTGCAAGGCACCTTGTACATTACAGTGTCCTTCTGTGATTGTAGCTGTTTCAAGGACCCTAGACTGTTACGATACAGTGGACAGTTAATTTCTTAATACGTTGCTTTGTCTCTCTGGTAGGGAGTTGTACTGTTATCTTCGATTGAGCTCACAAGGCCATCCTCCTCTGGGGAAGGAGTGCTGTTATGCATGTACATACATTTATTGTTCTGTAACCCAGCAAATAATTACTGCTGACAGACATGAGCCTGCTGTACTGCTTACTGCCAAGTTCAGAATTCCATCACAGTACAGCTTAGCTTCACCAATTACATGCAGGCTTAGTTCTACTGCCATATTGTACGGTACAATTCAATGCATTATATAGTATTTCGAGTGTAAACTGGAACTTCATATGTGTTTCTATATATTTTACGAACAACATCCATCCGGCCATATGCATGTTGTTCCGTCCTTTACCTTGACCGTTGTGTATTTGTCCGTCCAGCTACGCTAATCTCCACATGTGATGTCCCAGCTTCCCTTCTTTGCCTGTAGCACCCTGTTAGGACGTCCTGTTTGGTAGGCACCTGTTCCGCTATATGTGATCGACTTCACTGCATAGATAATCATCGATGCGGTGGTCCAACGACCCGACTTGTCCACATGTGTACAGTTATGTGCACCGTGTGGTATGCAAACCTACATGGTTTGGACGGGTACATACTACATGCGGGATGTACACATTCTGCTGACACATTCACATGCAGCCATTTACATATCTGTACCTGCGGTGGGTTGGTGACATGTGGGGTACGTATTTGCCCGCGTGGCATTGCCTAACACAAACATCTTACCACAGT
The DNA here is from genome assembly GCF_019279795.1 of Protopterus annectens. Lineage (NCBI taxonomy): Eukaryota > Metazoa > Chordata > Ceratodontiformes > Protopteridae > Protopterus > Protopterus annectens. Next base: position 771,806,135 of record NC_056731.1, read on the forward strand.
TCAGGTATGCACATTGTGTGTGGTTGTATAGCTGCACACGGATGCTAGCAGGTTTGGGTGCAGAGGTATACATGGGTGGGACTGACATGTACAATGAGGCTATTGTGTAGTACATCCGAATGCATGGGTTCTGCTTCTGGATATTACACTTCATCATACGCCATCCCGTGTATGCAACAGAGACGTTGCTGGGTGTGGGATATGTTGCTATGCACCTGTTTGCCTGTGTTTGAGGTATCTTGCTTCCTTACTGTTGTTATGTGAACACAGCTACCCGGCTATGTACTCTCACTACTGCTTGTGACCATTATGGTTGGCACCTTTTCCAATGCCCATAGTGGGGCATGTTATGTAGAAACTTCGGAATTTGCAGGACTACACATACCCACGGCTAGTGCGGTTGACAGATCTTCACTTGTTTGCCATACTATAAGCTTATTCTGTAGGCATTTGGGTTCCTTATTTATTTTCTTGTGCCGTGTCTGTGTTTCATATAGTAATGTATATGTTTTATGCTACTATTACATGTATATTGCGGGAATTTTCTTGCCAGGGGATCGGAGGTCATTTTCCATTTTTCCAATTGTTGCAGGGACACAACTGTCCAATCTGGGACTGTCCATGGCACATTGGGACAGCAGGTAACCCTGGTGACCATGCCCATGTCGCTACTGGGGTTTCCACCTTTTCCAGTTTCCGATCTGGGATATTTCCGGGACTCACACCTGACTTTACAGGCCGACACATACACACGGTCACTATATAGCATAGAACTTCACTTGTTTGCCTAGATATAAGCTTATTGTTGTGGCGATTTGCTTGCTTATTCTGTTTCTTGTGTCATTTAGGTATTTCTGTTACAGAAATAACCACTTCATGCTACCATTACATTAAATACGGGATATCATTGTGTCCTACAATTGTAGCACATCAGCCATTTCTAATACGTTTTTTCGGGACACAACTGGCCATAAAGAGTCTGCCCCAACCAAAGTGGGACAGGTGGGGACCGTAATCGCTGTTCCTCTGTCGGTGCGGTGCGCTGACATGCGGCTGTACACCTTCTCTGAGTGTAAACACTGACGGTGCATTGCGAGACGAACGCGGTCTTATGCGTATCCTTTGCTCCTTGGACGGGTACACTTATGCCTTCGTGGCTTGTATTTGCTTCTCCGTTAATTTGGGACGGGTACTATGTTGCATACTGTACGTGCGTTTCATTCTGCACGGGACCTGGCTGCTGCCATTACTATTGTGGGCGGACCGTGGCTGTCAGCACATTATGTTGCTCACCTCATGCTGGCTTAGACACGCCTCCAGATGCATCCTACCTGGGCTCGCTCACGTACACTACGCACATGTCTGTGATTCCGGTGCACTCTCATTAATATGTATATGGCGCTACTGCGCCGGCTATTCCATGCACCGCCGGCGCAGGCCTTACGCCGGCCTTGCGCCGAGTTTCATGAATCCCGGGGAATGACTTATACATTTTGGATCTTTGTTCTTTGGTTAATCTAAACCTTATATTGTCTGTCAAAAGTCATCGGTTATGTTGTTGATTTCTTTGTTATTAATTTCTTCATAATATTTACTAAAGCATTCTAGTATGTCTTTTAAATAAGTCACTTTTTTATTTGTATCATTTTGTTTGGAAATTATTTCTTTAATATGATCAGTATTTATTTTTTATTAGATCTAACAACCAACCTGTGTAACCTTTTTGGGTTATTGAGTAAGTTTCTATTTTTATTTTTTCTAGATTCCAGATTTATTGATATTATATGGTGAAGTACATCAATATATTTCTGATTTAATATTTTCAGCTCAGCATTTGCTGATTTGTCATATGGTTTTAAATTGGATTTCAATCTATCTATATTAGACTGCAAAGACATCAACTCCTTATCCAACTCTTTTTTTTACATATGTACCAGTTTGAATCCTTCCATATAGATAAGCTTTTAAAGAATCTCAGAGATTTACTTCTGAAAATTCTCCATTATTATTAATTTCAATGTACTGATATTTTTAGACTCCATTTATTAAAGTATTTTAATTGTACTATATAAGCAGGTATTCTCCAATAACAAATCTAATTATGTAATATCATTGTGGTTAGATAAACGACAAGAAGTTATCCATACATCTTCAATTTTAGTAAATAAACTACTAGAAGTAAAATGTTTGTCTGGCTGCCAAATTTATAAAAATAATGGGTAAAGTTAAGAGAGTTAGTTGATGTAATATCATAGGTATGTTGACAATTAATAAAATTATCTAAGTGTTTAACTACTGAGGATAGCTTTGGAACCTTATCAGTAGTTGTGTCTTTACTAGAGAGAACACAGTTAAAATCTCCTGAATAAGCAATTTATTTTTTGTAAATAAGGTTACAATATCAAAATATTTCTTAGCAACTTTGGCTCCAATTCCAGGTATCCAGTAAAAATTCACATACGTTTTTTTTTTGTCAATTCCTACTACTGCTAAATACAACATGCCATTTTATTTGAATAGGTTTTTAATATTTTAGCAATAGATAATGAATTTCTCCAAAGAATTACAGTGCCTCTCCTTTTTGATTTAAAATTTGAGCACACAAGAGTTGAATAATCTTTTAACATCAATCTGTTTACATCTTCAGATAACAAAAGTGGTTCTTGTAAAAAAAGTATGTGAGCTTTATGCAGTTTTAAATATTTGTTTAAGCTATTCCTCTTCAATGGATTATTAAGTCCATTGATATTTGATGATAGACAATTACATTTCAACATTTATAAGAACATCTAAATGCACTGATTTAAGATGATTTAGCTTAAAACATAATAACCAAATACTAATAATTGTTTTATGGACAGATACAAAAATAATAATAATAAACAAAAAATAAAAGCAAAATTTCAAACTTTTATAAATTCAAACCTCTTATCATGGAATGACAATTTCCTGATTTGATAATATAATCATACAAATCGCACATCAAACAAGCCATCCCAATGTCACCAAGCTAAACAGTTGCTACTGCTTCTTAATTTAAGACAATATTATAACTATTTAGGGCACACTCAAGTCATGTTGAAAGGAAAACAATATATAAAAATAATTTGAGAAATATTAATATTTAACATCATAGAAATATAAAGTTGGAAATGTTAGTAATAAAGAATGATATTATGTATTTCTGAAGATAGCAAAAATATACCAGAAATAATGTATTTCAAATTTCTCTGTTTGATCAAGACATTTTATATAGTATTTCTTCTAATTAATCCTAGTATAGAAAATACTAAATAAATAACTGGCCTAGTATTTAAGCATTTACATGGAGGAAATAAATAAATCTGAAAACACCTATAACACATTAACCTATAGATATCATAACACCAATACATATCAAGATCACATATCATAAAAATTTTAAAACTCATTTAATAACATGGGTGAAAAGGTGAAAGTAATAGTCAGAATTTGGACGTATAATTAAAAGGTGCTACAATTTAAAATTACACATTTGTGTATATTGTATGCGCTTATATATATATATATATATATATATATATGGATCTATATTGCAACATTTTATGTTTAAAACAGCGAACAATGTTACATTGACACATTTTCAGCGAAAGTTGAAAATGTCGAATCCAAAGAACAGCAATTTCTTTTCTAGGGAAAGAAATCGCTGTTCCAACCCTCGCAAAAAAAAAAAAAAAACATTACACACTTCCAAACACATACAAACATACCCAATCCTAATTATACCCCCCCAAAACCCAGTAAACAACTAAATACACGTATGCACATAACCCAAACATACATTTAATGAAAAAAAAGCAGTAAACATTTTAAACCATGTGCACTTACCTTAACCCGCACCCTAACCCTAAGTTAAGTAACTCTCGCACATTTACATAAACAGCTCCAAACACATACACACTTACCTTAACCCTAATTCTACCCCCCAAAACAAAAGTAAACAACTGAAAACACATACACACGTAACTCAACCATACATTTAGCACAACATATAAAACAGTAAACACTTTCATACATATGCACTTAGATTAACCCGCACCCTAACCCTAAGGTCAGTAACTGTTGTACAATCATGCGCGGGAGCTATACCAGACAAGGGACCACACTGTACTTCAGAACATGGTAAAACAACAAAGCAGTCAAGCAACTTCTTTCCCAGGGAAAGAATTTGCTGAACAGCCACTTTGCTGTTTTGCCTGTTCGCTCTACATGTGTCGACGAAAACACATTCGACATAATGCATTTTTGTTGTACACATAGGAACCCTATATATATATATATATATATATATATATATATATATATATATATATATATATATATATGCATAATATATTTCCATGGATGTGCATACATATAACTGTGTGTATGTGTTTGTAAATTATGAGTAAATGCTTTTATTTATATATTAGCAGGTAAGAGACTGAATATATTCTATGTATCTGTGCATGAGAGCAAATATACAAATGACTGTTTTTATGTTAATGTTTGTTTGTCTTATGAATGCATGTATGTTACTATCAATACCTCTAGTACTTGGAATATACATTTAACATCTATCTTCTGTACAGGAAGCATTCTTTTATGATTATATTTTAGTATCATGTACTTACAAATTTGCTTATATTACTTTTCATTGCCACATTCTGAAATGTGCAGATCAAGTTTTTGTATACACCATACCAACGGGAGATGAAAAATGCTTGAAATTATTTAAAAGTCAGTTTAGTATAAAATAAAATTGCATATTTCACTATCAAATGCACAACATTTTAAAGAGTTAAATCTGCTCATTAATATTATTTTCCAATAATAAGCAAAGTAACTCTGAGTAATAAAGGCAACAGATGTTGAGCAGATTGGGATGTTTTAAGCATATTCTCTCTAAACTGTTTCATATAGACCAGAAGGCAACATCTTATATTAAAGTATAAGTACAGTAATGTATATAAATGCTATTATGTGCAAATTAATATCAATAAAGTCAAATAAATATATTTTTCTGAGACCAAGTTTATAATCACTGTATAAAAAACAATTTTATAGAAACCAGTATGCAGAAGTATGAACCATATGTTATCTCATATAAGATATACTAGCTTCCTGCATGCTTGTTTTTATTTGCATTTTAGTAATGAAGTATTCACTGTGTTTAGCCTTACAGTTTTGCTGCATTGCATTATTCTTTGGTGCATCACATCAAGTGTTAGATTTCACAATTTCATTTCAAGGAAAGCATTGGGACAACTGTATAGTGAAATAATATCAAAATTTTATGGGAGCATTTCGTTTTTGTAAGCAGTTGGTTATACTGTACCTTGTGTAAATACATCCATAGACCCCTTACATATGACTAGACAAGTGTGGTCTGTTTAAATATGCATTTCAGTTTGAGTGTGTCTTTTCATGTGGATGTCCTTATGTATATAGAATTGCAATGTAGCATCATTTACATAAGTACAGATGCTTAATCTGTATCTTACCAACTTTCAGATGATTACCAACTCTCTGTAACAATAATTTAATACACTGCCAGATGTTATGTCTGACACATCATTATCTGTTTACTACGCTATCAGCTTCATTCATGCTATGCATTTGTAAGTATTCTGTATTTCACCAACATTCTTGATGCTTAACTATCCATTTGTATCATATCTCAGGTCTTCCATTATCTGTGGATCACCTATTGTCTATGTGTTTGTTATATTTTTTATTACATTAAACCTTCAGGAGTACCACTGTCTGCTGAAAGAAGGAGATCAGTTATTTTACTTTATCAGATCCCATTTAATAAAACTATCTCTTCTTGTGATTTTAGAATTGTATCAATTAAAATATTAATGCCTTTTTGATTTATTGATTATTTCTTATACTGTAATGCCTTTTGAAGCTATCTAGTAGAATGATGGACTAAAATTATTATATTTCACTGAAAATTATTTTATTAGAAATGTTAATTTTGGTAATTTTCAAATACTATTTCCAAACAAGCCATATATGAGGAGCTGTTAATGAGTTGTTTCCTGTGGTCCAGAGGTACAAGATTAGATTCTTTCAGCCTCCGTTACCTAATTGTTTGACTCTGAGCTAGTGATGTAACAAAACACTACTCCTGGGATGAGTGTGAAAAAAGTCCAAGGAGATCACTGCTCTACCATGAGAAAACAAATACAGATAAAATAAAATAGATCTAAATAGTTTTCAAAGTTGTTCTGTATTTTTCAGAAATATATTAATTTTATTAATAATTGTAACAAATGTAACATTTTGCAAGAGTTCAATAAAAAAATACAAAAAACACTTCATGTCCAGACTACTTGGATAACATAACAACCTGGAACTTGTCTATGTCTAATGTATCATTAACAATACCCATTATCATATCATGGCTGACTATAGGATGTCCTCTATGCCCTCTTCATCCCATAATTCCTACCCAACTAGTATGGCATCCTTATGCATTAAGTCAAACACCAATCTCATTGGGGACTTCAGCTTCATTTATTGGGAGATGTATACATCCTCTAACATGTATGACCAGAGATTTATGGACTTCATCAATATAAATTCTGTGGACCAGTAAGTCTGCACCCAACCAGAGGTAATAAAATCCTGGACTTGGTTCTGCCTAATATAGGACAGCTCTGCTCCCTCCAATTGTAATTCACTCTCTGGTGAAACTGGACCAGAATTCAGTCAATTTTTCCTTAAGACTGAAGCCAGAAGCATCCTCCAATACCTCGGGATTTTGAGATCATGCCAGGGTTAAATACTGAAAATGAGTGATGACCTGGCAACATTAAACATCTCCTTCCAACTGGATGACCCCACTGAATATGCAGAATCTTTTATTGACAAATTCCTTGGACAGATGAATAGCTACATAGACTCATCTTTCCCCATTCAAAGTAAGTACACCAAGTTCAACAAATAATCACCTATGGTGGAACCCAAATACAAACAGGCTCTATAATAAAAGAAAATGCTCATTGCATTTAAAAATAAAAGTAAATGACAAGATGCAAAAAAAAGCTGAACTTAACAGAGAATTCCAGACCCTGATAAAATCAGCCAAAGACAGATATCAGATAAATATATCCACCCAGGCAAAGAACAACCACAAAACCTTCTTTGACTATGTTAGAAACCTTTGAAACATGCCTACCACAGTACAGAGCTAAATGTAAATGATATCACATCCTTGAACTGAGAGGATATAGCCAGTATACTACTGGACAAATTTAGCTCAAATACCCCCCCATTTCCAGATTTTATTCCCACATCTATACGCAGCCATCAAATCTACCATGAACAAGTCCTCAAGTCACTATCCAAGGCCAAGAACACTGCTTTTAAGGGGCCAAATAACATAGCAGGCTGCTTATTGGCCAGCCTGAAATAGGACCTGTCAGACTCCCTACACAGGTTATTCAATATCAGCCTCCAAACTGGCTTTGTGTCAAATGAAAGAAGGATAGCAACTGTCATCCCATTGCACAAAGGTGGGGACTCAATGGACCTGTGAAATTATTTACAAATAAGTCTGTCCAAACCTATCAGTAAGTCTATGGAAATGATCATTGTGGAATCAATAAATGAGGGCATGTGTAACCTACACACTCTTAACCCAAGCCAGTTTGCACTTGTTAAAGGCAGATCCTGTTTTCATAACCTAGTGGACTTCTTCAAGAATGTTATTGAATAAATGGATAAGGAAAATCAGTACACATTGCATATTTGCACCTCAAAAAGGTACCCAAAACCATCCCACACACAGGTGCAGTAGATAAACATTTAAATGTTAATTCCCATGTAACTCTTTGGATAACAAATTATCTCACAAATAGAACTAAGAAATTAGGGTGGGCTATTCTAACTCCTCCAAAATAATGTCACTAGTGGTGTATCCCAGGATTCACTCCTTGGGCTGCTCCTCCTTACCACTTATTTTTTGGAGGTCAAAGCTATTGTTAAGGGTTCATGGCTGACCAAGTTTGCATGTTACTGTAAGCTTGGTACCATCATAAACTTCCCAGAGGATACCAAGATCCTGCAAGAAGGCCTTTCCCAAACCAATAGTTTGTACCAAAACCATGGACTAAAAGTGAATGTCAAGAAATGTATAACAGTTTCCTTCAGAAAGCAAGAAGTACCTTGTAACTATCACATTGACAACACCTACCAGAAAATTGATTCAGTAGTTAGTGATCTGGAAACCTACATAATTGATGAACTTTCGTTCATTCACCAAGTATCCACTATAGTATGAAAGTTCTTTTTCATTGTCCAGCTTACTACTAAGGATATGGCATCAAGGTCCAGAGATGTGATCACTCCACTGTATTCCACACTCATCATGCCACTCATTGAGTATAATGCCCCCTTTAGTATGTAACTGTCCAAACATGTAATACAACTCAAACATCTACAACCCTTTCTTACTATGGGAATCAAGGGCCTAAAGCATAAAATCTATGTAGACCATCTCAAAGTCTTGTCCTTCTTTGTTGCATCATACAGGCTACTGACAGGTGATCTGTGTTTTATGTACAGAGCCTCAACAGACCCTATCCTGTAAGACATACCGCACATTTGCCAAGTCCAATGGTAGCATAAACACTCACTAAAGGGATCTAAATCTTTTTTGCATCATAGATAGAATATGTTGAGGATAAATATCTATCACAGAGAATACCACTTCTTTATAATAATCTGCCTGTTCAAATAAAGCAAAGTAATTTTCTTACAATGATCAAAAGAAATCTGGATTACTGGATAGGTAACTGCAAATTCACCCCTGGTTTAACACCCTTGTCCCTAATGAATAGATACTGCACATATTATGTTCAGCTCTGGCTTATTTATACTTAACATATATGAGTTGAAAATGTCTTAGGAATATATGACTGGGCTTCTAAAGGTACTCGTGGATAAATAGCCTATTAAGTACCTATAAACACCTGTAAAAGGCTATATACATACAGTTTATTTTTTGCTACTTTTACTACTGTGGCAACTCTTAAAAGCTTATTCTGACATCACATTTGATTACTAGAGTAACAGGACAACTTGACTCTTAAGTTCTCCTGCAGTTTTTAAACTTCAGTAAATTTACCAAGATCAGTAAGGATGTTAACCAGTGGTGGATCCAGAAATATGCAGAAGGAGGGCTGTAATCTAAAATATACACCATTGCTGGGTATGTAAAGTAGACCAATACAGATATGGAGTCAGTATAAAGTCCACACCCTGAGTGCAAATTTATGACAGTGATGCCTAGAATACATATTGGCAGCACCTTGATTTATTACACCTTCTCCTTTTACTGTATTTAGAATTAATTTTACAGAAATAAGATTACTGTATTGAAGATAGTATTAAAGGTTGTGATTAAGCCCATTTTACCTACTTACAGCCACTGTAATGTTCCTAATGCCTTCTTTTTGTATATAAGTACTACATATAAAATAAAATTAAATGTCATGAATAAATATTATTATAAATAAATAAATACACAATAATAAATATTTATAAAGCAATTGCTGTTTCAAACCTTTTGGCTGCAAAGTATAATATGCAAAGGTTACCCAAGCTCCTTCTTGCAATATTATCTTGGAAACATTTAAATAAAAATTGGAATTATGACACACACACACACACACACACACACACACACACACACACACACACACACACACACACACACACACACAAAAATGATAAAACGTGTTAAGTTCTTTGGATCTCATTTATGTTTTTCAGAAAAATGTGAGGCTACCGGACTAGTTAGGAAAGCATTTTAATATCCCTTAAATGCTCTTGTACTCTTTTTCAAAATTGTCTTGCAGATTGCATAATATAAAATTTATTGAAAGTACATTTTAGACCATAAATGACTGACTTTTGATAACAGTTAGGAATAACATGAACTTTAAAATATAGCCCATTAATAAAAAAAATTCAGCGTTCTTGTCCATGTAAATGTAAGATTAATACCCTTTGCATTTTTGGGGGGATAAATCCTTATCTTTCATGACCCTACATACAAAATAACAATACTTAAAGAATTTCTATAAGAGATATTTAAGTTGAAGTTCTGTAAAGCTTTATCAGATGCCACAGTATACCAATACTGTTTTACAATATATGCCACCCCTTCAATAAAGGGAGTGTAATGTCCAAGGCCATAGATGAGGGGAAGATGGTGCACACCGCCTACCTTGACCTGGCCAAGGCCTTCAATACTATTCCCCACTCAAGTAAAACAGATCTCAACTTGACATCAATCCATATGTTGCCAAATGGGTAGCAAACTGACTCATTGATAGAACCCACCTAGTCAAAATAGGGGAAGCCACCTCAAGTAGTAGACATATAACAAGCGGTGTACCCCAGCGATTGACCTTGGCACCTCTGCTGTTTGGGATATAGTTCTCAGAGGTGCAGACCAAATGTAGTGGGCTATGGCTGACCAAGTTTGCAGATGACTACAAGCTGGGTATTGGCATAAATTCCCCTAGTGATGTGGACATCCTCGAAGAGGGTCTCACCCAAACAAATGACTTGTGCTAAGAACATAGCCTAAATGGAATGCCAAAAAATGCATCATCATCCCTTTTGGGGAGAATGAAGTCCCCACAAGTTATCACATTGCTAATAAGGCATTAAGCATGCAATCAGTCGTGAGGGACTTGGGAACCCAGGTTGACAGCAAACTGACGTTTGACCACAATATTGCCCATTCTATGGAAAGATTTTACATGGCCCACCTCATTAGTAAAGGTATCTCATCCAGGGACAAGGTGGTCATAACATCCTTGTATTCTTCCCTTATAAGACCGATTATTGAATACAATGTCCCTTTTGGCATGTACCTCAGAAAACACATGCAGCAGCTGGAGAAATCACAGAGATTCCTCACCAGGAGAATCCAGGGCCTCCAACATCTACCCTACACAGATAGGCAAGAAACCCAGTCCCTCTACTCAGTCTCCTACAGACTCCTCAGAGGTGACCTCCGTCTGGCATACAAAGCAATCTCAGACCTTTCCCTGATGGGACTGCTGCATATCCGCAAGTCAAGCTCCACTTGAGTGAACTGCATGTGAGACCTCAACCTGGTCTGTGACATAAACAGGACTTGTTGACAAGACAGATTTGTGACCCAGATACTTCCCCTTTTGTGGAATAGACTCCCTTTCCATGTAAAGCAGAGTACCTCATTAAACCTTTTTAAGCGCAACCAGGATAACTGGATGGGGAACAGAAAAATACACCCCTGGGATTCCACCTATGTCCCTGCTGGACAGTGGCATAGGGTGGTGACTTGTTGGAACATGGGCTTAATTATTGGTTAGGCTTGTAAGGGCCTCAGGGGCAATAGCCTAATAACTTCCTATGATCCTATGAGTTGCAAAATAAACATCCTCCTAGTGTCCTCCAAAATTACATCTCCCAGATCTATTATATTTTATCATTTGCTTAGTGGGAAAGTCCGACTAGGAACAAGTCTATTTCCAGTGGAGACCCTGGGAGAAATGCTCCAGACACATGTCTTTGGAACAAGGGAGGAAACCAGAGCATATGGGAACATAGGAAGGACTATGTAGACTGTGCACAGAAGCCACCCCAGCGTAGAATCAAACCTGAGAACTTCTTGTTGTGAGGCAACACTGCTAACTGCTGCACCACTGCGCCACCAAGCTCCTAAAATGAGAGTGCACATTATTCTTAGTTTTCTCTAAAGAAGAATAATTTAGTTGCTTACAAGTATAACTCATAGCCAAAACCTGTCTACCACTTCTTTATGAAGCTCATTATCCCTGGAATATAAGCACTTTGCTCTCATGAACTGCTGATATCCTAAAAGTAACAAACCATTATCTTTGCATATTCTTTTACCAAATGAAAACATAATTGCAGGCTCCTTTTCCACTGTCTTAACTAATAATTGCAATGTGGACTGCTTTCCCTTCCCTTTCCTTTCCTCTGAATCCTTTATAAATCCCCATCTTTTCTGCCACCTGTTACATTTTTTCTCCATTTGTGTTTAATTTCCTTGCCATATTTTCTTCATCCATTTAAAGAACATACCCTCTGTATACTCCTCCAAACTTGCTGACTTCCAAACTTTAGCTATCAGTTATCTTAACTCTGAGTTCTGCTCTTTACTCCCATTTCTATCTAGATCCTTTCTTTCCTAGTCCTAACACGTAGAAGTCCCAAACATCCTGTATAAGAATCACATTGATTGTATTGTCTATTCTTAACAAGAAAGCTGCACTGTCTTTATTTTTATTTACCTACTTTATCTGTTTAACCACCCCCATCAAGTTGCAGTAAACACCTATGACAAGTATTCTTGAGCTAGTGAAAACACCAGAAAGTTAGAGACTAACAGACTTGTGACCATCTTTCCTATTACCCATGTAATACACTCCACCCTTTTACTGAAACATTATTTTAATAATGGTGCTTTATCGACACAGCATATGTTTGCAGAGGTCAGCAGGAAATGTATAAGTCTTTAAAGAAAGATCCCTAAAAAATGAGTATTTTTGTAGAACTTAATGGTTATACAACAAATGCACTCAAAGCAGTGCATTGTAATACCAGGTCTACTAATTTCAGCTTATGCATCACTATTGTATTTGGTGCTCGGAAAGCAGTGACTGAGAAACATTCTTCTGTGAGCAGGGAGCAGCAACGTTTTATACTGTGGCTGTTATCATATCACAGTAACAGAAAGAAAAATAGTAACTTATTTCTGGTTGTTTCAGGCCTTTAAACATAATGACAAGTGGTCCAGTGTTCCATAACAATTACTAAATGCTGTATAACATGATTAAATTAAACATGTAAATCAATATTTAGTATTCTTTAGTCACTTACATATTGTGAGTTGTTGCTTTACATAGAATGCCAATGGAAAAAAAAAAGTCAAAGAAAACTAAGGCTAGCCTAAGCTGTAGTTGGCTTATAAAGATAGACATAGATATGGACATGCAACAGAATTCTAGAAAATGACCATTTACAATGCTGTCACATGGATCAAAAAACAAAATACCTAAATCAGAATTAAGATGTGGTAGAATCAAGATGATTTTTTGTTGTTGTTGTTTTCTCCACAAACCAATCTGTTCCTGGCTTTTTTATCACTGCCATGCTTTCTTTATATCTCATAGTCATCTAATGTTGCTGGATCCTCCAACTGCGTTATCCAACAGATGGCATAAGGATGCCAAATGCAAAAAAAAGTTTAAAAAATTAAAAAAAAAAAAAGAATAAGCTATTGCACCACCAAAAGAAATATGGTAGAGAAAATTGGCCTAATGGCAAACAGTATAGAATTAGAGTAGAAAAAAGAGAAATAAAAAAAGAGAAAAAAGAAATTCAAGTTGCTTTTTCCACGGTAGAAATCTGGCTTCACAAAAATCATTTATTTCTAAACCCCAACAAAACCAAACTTATAATTTTCATGCCCAATAGAAATTCTACCATCGCTAAAGCTGAATTTGAAATCTTCTCTCTTAATTCCACAAAAATTGAAATAGTAACCCTTACCAAGTTATTAGGAGTTATTATTTATGAAAACCTTAAATTTGATCTTCATATTCGTAACATTATAAGTAAAACACACAAAAACTGGGATTACTTTACCAGCATAATAAGTTCCTCTCCCTCTCTTCTAAACAAGCACTAGCACAATCTTACCTCCTGCCTTCTCTGAGTTATGGTGCTACACTATTAATGAAACTACATTCTAACCTGAAATCATGCTATATTAAGATCTCTACATTTGCCACAAGCAGTCAACTCTCTACTCATCATTCCATTGCTTTAAAACAACTACAATGGCTGGAACTTCCCCACTATCTCCTACTCCACCACCTTACAACCACGCATAAACTGATCCATAAACCCCATGACTGCAATGCCCTCAATTCACTATTCTCACTTTATACTCCAGCTCGCCTTCTTCGCTCTGAAAAGCAAAATCTTCTCCAGACACATAAAACCAAGCTACCGGCTGGCCAGCTGCTATAATCCTGGATGATTTCCAATATATGAAATAACCTTCCTGCCTCTATCTGCCTATAACCAAACCACTCTATCTTCAAAACTGCACTGCACCATTTTAGCTCCAATCGGATATGTAACTGCACTCTACCTGACTCTGGCATCAGTTAAACTAATTCAATATAAACGTATCTGCCTATTTACAGCTTTCAACACCAACTCCTGCTGAGTTCTTTTATCCTTTTTCTCCTCTTCTACCTCTCTAGCTCCTTCTCAACACTCCTTCATCCACTCTCTCTCTCTCATTTTTCTATTCTTTTCTACCTTTTGGCTATTTTTCTTTCTTCTCTTCCCCCTCCTAGCCCTTATAATTTCTCTCCTGGTACTTCCTCCCTACCCTACTTATACCTATCTCCCTCCCTCTACATCTTATCTCCCTTCCATACCTGACCTACTCACTCTGAGCACTCCCTTTGTACTGCACTGTATTAATTTGTTTATTATCTAAATCCTCTGAAAATGGTATATCGTCATGTACCTTTAAGTCTCATTTACCTCTATAATAATACTTTTTATATTGTAACTTGCTTACAATGCATTACTATTATTTATTAGTAGTTTTGCATATTTATTTTACTACTGTGTCACAACTGTAATTTCCAATGCTATTTGAACCTATTACTTTCTTGTATAATTGCTTATTTTGGAGCTTTTCTCCCCTGTCCTTTACTGAAAATGGGCTCACTTGGCCCAGTGGACTTTCCCAGTAAACAAATGTCAATAAATAAATAAATAAATAAATAATAAATAAAGAGATGGCACACATCCCTCTGCCACAGCATAAATCCTCTTCCTTAACTCTCTACTAATCTGTGTGAATATCCTTCTACTCTGTCAGTATTACTGTAGGAAGGAAAAAAGGAAAACCCCAGGATGCAAAAAACTCCCTTACCAGCCTCAGTAAAAAGCTGAGATCCCTCATAAAATCCTCCAAAGCTAGTTACGAAAATAAAATTGCCAAAAATTCCAAAAATAACCACAAGACATTCTATAGTTATGTCAAGAATCTAAATGGCAATGCTCAGATATGCTCTCAGCTACAACAGAATGGCTTTAAATATACTGATTCCAAGGATATTGCCAATATCCTGGCAGATAGATTTAGTACAAATTTCACCCCCCTCTCAACCCCTAAAGGGCCCATCTCAATACCAAAATATTGCCAAATTCCGGTAATCACGGCCACACAGGTAGAAACCGCACTCTCCAAAGCTAAGAATACAGCATCCGTGGGACCAGATGACATCCCGGGCTGTGTACTACATGAACTGTAAAATGAACTGGCACCTCACCTAAGTGTCATGCTTAATCATAGCCTCACCTCAGGCTTCATGCCCACTGAGTGGCGCACAGCTACAGTTATCCCATTATACAAGGGGGGATCCACCTTGGATCCCAGGAACTAATGTCCCATCAGTCTGATGAGCCTGATCTGCAAGGGCATGGAATGCATTATCATGGAACTTATAAACAAAGACATTGGCAACCTTCAAACATGGGACTCCACCCAGTTTGGGTTCATGAAGGGCCGATCTTGTCTCCTGAACCTGACTGACTACTTTGAATCAATCTCCAGAGTTGTGGACGAGGGTAAGGTGGTCCACACAGCCTATCTGGACCTCGCCAAGGCCTTCAACATCATCCCCACTCTGGAATCATAGACAAACTTACTAAGCTGGGCATAAATCCCTACGTCACTTGATGGGTTGCCAACTGGCTTACTGACAGAACCCAGACAGTAAAAGAAGCCGACTCCAAATCCAGCTCCAGACAAGTGACAAGTGGAGTACCTCAGGGTTCAGTCCTGGGACCACTCTTGTTTGGCATCTACTTCTCTGAAGTACAGGCCAACATTAAGGGGCTCTGGCTAACAAAGTTTGGAGATGATTGCCAACTGGGAGCCATTATTGAATCCCCAAATGATGTGGATATTCTTCAAAAAGGCCTTACAGAAACAGATGCTTGGTGCCAGAGCCATGGGCTCAAGCTTAATGCCAAGAAATGTATAGTTATCCCCTTTGGGAAAAAACATGTACCCATGAATTAGCACACAAGTAGACTAAACACCAAAAGTGTGATGAGAGACTTGGGGACACAGGTGGACAGTGGTCACCTTTGATAACCACATCGCCACAACAATCAGGAAATCCTTCTATGTGGCACACCTCATCACTAAGGGCTTTTCATCCAGAAAAAAGGTCATTGTCCCACTGTACTCATCCCTCATTAGACCCATTATAGAGTACAATGCCCCGTTTGGTATGTACCTCACAAGACATCTCCAACAGCTGGAAAGGCTGCAGAAATGCCTCACTAAAAGAATCACAGGCCTAAAGCAGATGCCCTATAGTGACTGTCTAAAAAAACTCCAGCTATACTCTGTGGCATATCGTCTACTCAGAGGTGATCTCTGCTTAACATACAAGGCCATGTCAAACCCTGAGCTGTTGGACATTCTCCACTTAAAGAAATCCCAATCCCTCAGAGCCACACACTCCAGGGATCTAAACCTTGTCATCACAATGAACAAAACATGCTGGAGGGATAGGGTCCTGACCCAGGGACTCCCCAGACTCTGGAATAGACTGCCCATATATGTCAAGCAGAGCGCCTCCTTGGCCGTCTTCAAAAGGAACCTTGACAATTGGATGGGAGATAGGAAATTCTTCTCGGGGATCACATCAGTCACCCTGCTAGACAGGGGTCCAGGGAAGTAAATATTGTGGGAAGAAATATCCAAGGAATTGTTATGACTAGGCTTGTATAGGCCCTAGGGCTGATAGCCTAGTACCAGCCTATGAACCTATGAACCTAAGTAAGAAATAATAGATTGTTTCATGTAGCTTTTGCAAGATGCCAGATTGTTCTTTATGGCAAGTGCAAATATTTTCCAGAATCGAATGTTCAGATTCAAGACTCTCTTGGCCAAAATAAAAAGATCTTCCTCGTTACTAGGGACTGAAGCATCTATTCAGAGGAAAGTGATTCTAGTGGGAACGGAAACTTGATTGATTTTAGCTTTCAGACATGATTAATGTATCTTTTTACATCCTACAACACACAGTCAGCAAACGTCATCAGGCAATATGTGGGACTCCTATAAAAATACATTTTTATCTGTTTATTTCACAGCTGAATTATAAAATTAAGTATTATCCTTTTTTTCTGGGCCATTTGTATTCTAAGAAAACTAATAGCTAAGAAATCTAATATTTTGATTCACCATTTTAATTTTCGTATTATACTAATGGTGGCAACCTCTTCTTTGAGTTACAAAAACCTATTTACAATACAATTATGAGGTTATGGTTGTGCATGTCTAATAATTCCTAATAGGTAAAGTGTGTTATTGGTAGAAATTCACAGAGATGAGAATGCAAAATTGGGTTTGATCTCTTCTGAAATTGTAATTATCTGTGTTTGCTGAAAACATCTCTGCCATCATGGTATATATGTTACAGTCTTGCAGAATATACCATATTTCATATTAGGTTTTCGGTGGTAAATATACAGTGATGTTATTTATGTATCCCTACTATATAGCCTAGTGTATTATTTTTCTTTAACTCATTCCCTTCAATGGAGCTTTGGAAGTTTGCTCTGTAACTTCCAATGGGCGGAGCCTAAGCCTTTTGATAGAATCAAATTACGTCTGCTCATTTCAAACAAATGTTCATATCTCTGGAACCATAGGGGTTACTAAAGAAGCATAAATGGTAAACTCTTCAGCACAAACTTTTTTTTATAGTGGTGGTATTCTTTAGGTTCTAGGTCTTAAACTCGATTTTGTTAATTCAGCTGAGAGCTTTCATATAAGGCTAAGCTAAGCAGTTCTGTCTGTGATACTTGGTTGTGAATATATTTGGAAAAACATGACATTTATGACAAGATATATAAAAACTATATGAACAATAATTTAATATCTCTTTACCTGCAAAAGACGGAGATCATATATTAATATAGTTGTGTTACCAATGAGTATGCTTTATGATGAAATAATTTAATACTTTGTGCTTAGCATGGCTTTGGAATTAGTAACACAAATATGAACGGACAATATTTGATGCTTAGAGGCGTTGGTAGGATGTAACTGCATCACTCGACTGTAACTAGTTAAATTTTTTTTTCAACCCCCCCACACACACACACAGTAGACCAAGGTCAATGGCTTCTCTACCTGAATCTATTAAGGCCTTTCATTTCACAGCAATGGGAGCCTGGAATCCCCAAGTGACGTGAAATCCTTTTAACCCATTCAGTCTTACTGACAGATTCCTCAATCATCTTATCCATTCCACAACAAGAGTTGGACAGTAGGCAGCAGACATAGCCTATCCTATCCAGATGGCTTAACCTGCTGCATTACTGAGCTGAATTAATTTGCCATCCCTTCCCACAATGAAATAAATCCACAAAGATTATGGATGTCATTCTTAATTCTTTCTTTATTTATAGATTTACTATTCTATTTATTTTATTTGTTATCTAACGTACAACAGTAGCACACAGACATTTTCAGACTCAGCCAAGGACCACTATCAGATTAAGTGCCATCCTCTTCGTCACATAGTAGGCAAATGGAGGCTGACAGAAATCAAATCACGGACTACAAGAAGCAACTTATTAACAACTCATAGCCTTAATCTTCTGAGCTAGCTGCAAGATGCATGCATGTAGCATATGTATTTCATTTGTTTTTTTTTTTTGCTAGTTTTAGAAACAATGTACTCCAGCAGTTATATAACTTGCTGACATAGTGATTGTCATTTTATATTATTAGGATATGGACCTACTGTTTGCAGTGTGCTTCCTTTGCAGGCCTATCAGCTTTTTAAAATGTAAAGGTATATAGCAGGGTGCCAAAAGCCTCCCTTAGTAGATATTTCTTTTATGTGTTGCTTGGCATAGACAACTTGGGACCCTGTCTTCTGTCGTAAGTGGGTGTGGTCTCAAATAAGGCAGAACATACTAGCATGGGGTCCATCTGTAACAAGCCTGAAATCCTCTTGGACATTCTCTGCATAATATTAACTTTGTGCTAATATAGAAGACCTAGGGGGAAATATTTTAGGACACAGATAGCAGCTGCTCTCCAAGAACACCATTATTCGGTATCACCTGGTAGACATCAATGGGGTAGATTAGTGATGTGTAATGGAACCAATATTTAAGTGTCTTAGGCTCCCACTTGTCATACGCATTCATTGAGTATGTTATAGGCACAAGAACAAATTGCAGAATTCTTGTCTACTCTCTACTGTCTTATGTGAAAATGTTCCTATAAAGACTTAATTACTTTCTTATGATTAAATGCAGAAATGACTTAAATGGCTTGTTATGGATAACTTCAACAAATGAGCTGATGGAAGTGGATAGCCTTTACTAAGACCTTGATGTATATTATGAAGAGATTCAACTTTGTTCATGAGTCCTAAATTAATTAGTTTTAATTAGGAGGGGATCACTGGAGGTCTAGTGGTTAGGATTTGGCACTCTTACCGCGACAGCCCAAGTTTGATTCTCAGTCAGGAAACTTTACAATGGGCACTCCCTAAAACTGGCATCCCAGGTGTGTTTCATAAACTCAACTTGGTGGTACAGTCGGTTTCCAAGTCTAGCCCTACTTAAGCTTTCCTTTATATGACCACATGATTTTTAACTGGGGAGCAGAGGAACAGGATATCACACAGGGAGATTAATAATGTGATTTAGAGTAAATTCAGAAACAACCTTTGGCATAAAAGAAAGGTTGTTTCTAAGACTCACCCTATTTTTGTGGAAAACTGAAGAACTGAAAACTGTTCCCTTCATTTCCTGTTGGAGCATAGTTCTGAGGGTTTTGACCAGTAGGTTGCTGTCTGGGTTGCCAGACGTCCCTATTTGGGCGGGACTGTCCCGAGATCAGTAGCCTGATCCTGAGTCCCGCCCTGCCGGTTTAAATCCCGGCCAGCCTCCACTTTGTTTGTTTTTTTTTTTTTTTTTTTTTTTGATTGACCCGTATACCTGGCATACGGGCCAATCAAAAATTGCTAAACACGGAGCTTCTTGTGTTCCGCATTAAAACAAGAGAAGCTCCGTGTTTAGCGATTTTTGATTGGCCCATATGCCGGTATACGGGCCAATCAAAAGCGCCAAACACGGAGCTTCGTGTTTAATGCGAACTGCAATGCATTAAACACGAGAAGCTCAGTGTTTATTGCAGGCAGAGTGAGCTAGCTCAGTTCTTTAATGCGGAACTGTGTTCCGCATTAAAGACCTTTTTTTTTTTTTTTTTTGGTCTTCAGTTGCCGAAGACCTTTTTTTTTTTTTTTTTGGTCTTCACTTCGTGAGAGACCTTCTATTTTTTTTTGTTCCTACCTGGGTTGCCGGAAATCTGGCAACCCTGGTTGCTGTTGATAACAGAATAATGACTTGTGCAGATGTTTTTCTCTTAATTCATGTTTTGTGTAATGTTGCTGGATCATACAAGTCATGGTATGACCTGAGGAGGATCAGGTAAAGAACAGAGTTCTAATGGGAGGTGTAAAACAAGCTTAGATGTGTGAGTTTTATGCCCATTGCAAGTCTAAACTCTCCCAAAAGAAAATCAATGGCCTTGTCCAGGGTGACTCTTACTTCACTGTTTTTCATGTTTTTTTTTTAATTGAAAGAAATGACAGTTCTTAATATTGGAAAGAGCATTTACTACAAACCTCATGCTCTGTAAAAAAAAAAAAAGCACTCTACCGCAGTTTGTTGCATCATGTACATGGCTGCTGAAATGGAGAAGAAAGCCCGTGCAAGAAGTATGTTGCTATTTTTTGACAAATTTGAAAGTACTAATTAAGTTAACTCTAAGCATGCAATGATAAAAAGAGCACAATTCAAGTTGCTTCAGTCTGTTGAGGTCAAGGCCCTGGCTCCATTAATTCCCTTTGTAAAGGATTACCAAAGAGCTAAAGTCATGGACAAAATACATGCAGAAAGTGACAATGTAATCAGTGATGGATCACACAGGAGGGTTGAAAAGTGAGAGCAAAAGAACGGTTGCTTTCCTTAATTCGATAGTTTTAAATATATCCCTTATCACTAAATATCTTCTTCTGGTAATAAGGAATATGTTATATTTAAATGATATTGTATTGTCAACAAAAATTCCAAACTTCTTCTTGTGTTTTTCTGTGTTTATAACATTGTCATTGACCACATGCTGTTATAAACTGTTGTTTTTACCAAAAAACATTGCTCCACATTGTGACTTTTGCCCTCTACAAAATATCTGCTGACTTCCTGGATAATTACCACCCTTCTCAAACCTTCCATTTGTTTTTAAGGTTAGTGAGAAGGGGATTTGCAGACAACTTGCATCATTTCTGGAAAATCTGTTCCTTTCAGTCTGTTTTGCACAAGTGCATTGCCCTGAGACTATCTTTATTAGGATATTAAATATGGCCTTGACACAAAGGAACGGTTTTGTTATTCTGATCTCATACTCCTGGATCTCTTGACAACATCTGACTTGGTGGATTGCTATATCCTTTTGGAAAGACTTTGGCATTACAAGTGTATTTTTGATACCATCCTAAATTGGTTTGCCTCCTACGTTTCAGGATATGCTAACAAATCGGTATTCAGTGTTCTGTAAATAAACACGTCTCACTCTCTTCCTCATACCCTCTGAGTTTTAACAGACAACAGAGCATCACACCAATTCTGTTGTGATTCACTATGTACGTTTTCACCTTCTTCCCATGAGAACATGTGGTTTAGTTTTTACCAGACAGTGTAGATACCAAACCTTGTTAAATGAAGAGTAAAATTCCAGGAGCTAAACACCTCCAAGTTTGAGAAAGACCTTAGTGGTACATTCAACTCTAAGGCCTTCCTTGTTTTAAGAAATTAGGACTTTGTATAATCTATGGGGATGAGAGACAGATGTCTGAGATCAGCATACATATAACATGTGATGTGATTCTTAAGCATAGAGTGGCATTTCAGGACCAGACATCCACTGCTGTCAAGACCCTGTACTTCTGTTTGTTGAGCAGATGGAATAGAGCCAAGACTAAGCACTCCATTCCAGCTGATGACATTTTGTTGCTGATTCACTCACTGCTCTTTTCATACCTGCTCTAATGCAATGTTCTATATTCTGTGTTCCCCTAGCACAGAGTGCTTTCTACTAGTGAAGGGCTCTGCTGCCTTGATTTATGACAAGGACAACATGGCCTCATTTCATTTCTCCTGCCCTGTGGAGTCTGGACTAACTTAATCTTTACTCAGGTACTGCAGCCAAGGTCAGTTTTTATGTTCTTAACCCTGCATGATGTGGCTTCTGACACCTAAGAGAGACTCGACTATCCTATCAGCTAGCCTGGGCCTCTTTCTCATCATTGCCTTTCAGCTATTTTTTCACTAGTTTGGTTCCCAGCTGAGATATAATATCTGTGGAGTCTAAATGTCCTTCCTGTGTCTGTGCAGAATTCTTTTGGGTGCTTTAATTTAATCCCACATCATAAAACATGCTGTAAGTGAACAGAAAATTCTCTAAAGGACTCATACATGTGCATTCTGTCTGTGAGAGAGACTGCATGCATGTCATAAATGAACATTACCATCTTTTTCATGATGAAGTTGTCTACCTTGTGCCCACAGAGTATTGGGATAGACTCCAGGTCTCTTATGACCCTAAACTGTATGAATGGAATGAATGAACGATGTACTGATTGAATGGATAAATGATGTATTTATTTTTTTTTTTAGTCTGTTTTATTCTGTTTTGCTTTATGTTTATATTTTCTATATTTATCAGTGATGTTCCTAGAAATAGGCACACAAATACATTTGAAAAGAATGCAAACAGAGTAAATAGCACACATGTAAAATCTCAAGGAGAGGGTGAGACAAAGCTGGATGGAATAAAAGATGATAAAAACTTCGGCAGCACATCCAGCCAGATGTCAAACCATATAAATAATCAAGAAGAAAACACAGAGTTATGTGAATTACCATAAAGATAGAGTAGTAATACTAAAATGGAACTGGGCCTTGGAGTGGCCATATTACGTATCTCCTTGGCACGTTTGAAGGAGTTGTTTGATGAGTTACTCAATGCATACATATTCTATTAAACAAAGAACATTAGAGAACTATTGATGTGTGAAGGCAAAAATCAGGTTGTAAATGATGTGGTTGAATAGGAATATCCTCTAAATGGTGTAGAGGTGTGTGTGTGTGTGTGTCATACCATGGTTTGCCATCCCACCCACACATGTGTCTATGGTTTGTAGCCACAGAGTCTATGGATAAGCTCTGGTTCCCCATGACTCTCCAAAGGATTAAGCAAATAACTGGTGAAAGAATGTTTGAATGAATGAATGAATGAATGAATGAATTAATTAATTAATTAATTCATTCATTCATGAATTAAATAAATAATCTAATGTTGCTCACAGTACATTATCCTCTATCAAGAATAAAGGAGATTTTTGGGTCTTCTATGGGAAAAGATTGTTTACAAAAGTTGATTTAGCTCATGCATACCTATAAAGAGAAATGGAAGAATATTCTGAGAACACAACACAAGATTAAGTGAGGACATTTCATACCATAGTCCCTCCAACATACTGACCTAGTGCAAAAAAGATTGAAACAAATGTAACTGTTGAATAATTGCTATAGTTTCATATGTCCTAACATAATCATAGGATCATAAGATTATAGCATCAAGGGAGGTTACTAGGCTAATGGGGCTGAGGCCCTCACAACCCTAGCCAAGGGCTTATCCCCAAAAAGAAACCTCAGTCAGCACCTGTCACCCTTGTCAGTGAGGAACACAGGTGGAACCCCTGGGACAAAGTTATGGTTTCCCATCCTCTCATCAAGGTTGAGCTTGAAGAGGGTCAGAGAGATATTCTGTTTGACGTGTATGGGAAGTCTATTCCAGAGACAGTGCAGCCTCTGGAGACAAACCTGTCTCTCCAGCAGGTTTAGCTGATGTCACATATTAGATTCAGGCCTTTTGAGCAGGCAATGCACGAGGAGTTAGACTTGAGGATATGGAGCATCGCTAGTAGGGCAGGGTCCAAGATTGCCTTGTAGGTGAAACACAGATAACCCCTGAGTAAGATACTGAGTGGAGTGAGAGTTATTTGAGCCTGTCCACACAGGACAGGTGTTGGAGGCCATGGATTCTCCTTGTGAGTATTTCTGTGGCCTTTCCAGTTGGTGCAGATGTTTGGAGAGGTACATACCAAATGGGGTATCATACTCAATTATTGGTCTAATGATGGAGGAGTATAGAGAGGTAACAACCTCCTTTTTTCTGGATGTGATCCCTTTACTTATGAGATGAACCATGTAAAATACTTTTCTGACCAATGTGCTACATGATGGTTGAATGTAAAATTGTTGACAACCTGGGAACCCAGGTCTGTCACAACAGGTTGTGTACTTAGGGAGTTGCCGTTGATTTGGTAATCAGTAGGGTCCATGTTTTTGCTGAATAGTATGATTTTTTTGCATTTAACTTGAGGCCGTGACTTTAGCAGCAGTCATTAGTTGCTGTGAGACCCTCTTGTATTATGTTAACATCATACGGGGAGGCAGTGAAAGCAACACACTTACAGACATCTGCAAACCTAGTCAGCCACAGGCCTTGTGTCATTGCCTGGACCTCTGAGAAGTAAATGCCAAGCAGTAGGGGTCCCAGGACAGATCCCTGGGGAACTCCACTAGTGACAGGTCTGCTATATGAGGTGAAGGTGCATATTTTGACCTTGTGGGTGCTGTTGGTGAGCCAGTTGGCCACCTATGTGATGAGATAGGAATTTATGCTAAGTTGAGCTTGCTTTTTGATGATGCTCAAGTGGAGGATTGTGTCAAAGGCATTGGGCAAGTCAAGGTAAGCTGTATGTACTGATTTTCCCTCATAAAGGGGATTGGTGACAGTCTCAGAGAAGTTAACCAAGTAAAACAGGCAAGATCTGCCCTTGACAAATCCGAACTGGGTGGGGTCAAGTGTATGAGATCCATAATAATATACTCCATGGCTTTACAGAGCAGACTTGTCAAGCTAATGGAGAAATAGTTTCCAGGGTCAGTAGTGGCTCCTCCTTTGTGCAAGGAGATGACAATGGCAGTTATCTACTCTGCTAGAATGAAGACTGTACTTAGGCTGTGATTGAATAGGTTGCTCAATGGCAAAGCTATTTCTTGCTGGAGATAGTGCAGAACACAGCTTGGGATACTATCGGGTCCCATAGAAGCTGTGTTCTTTGCCTTGGATAGGGCCTTTAACACTTGATTTAAGGAGATGTGAGGTGCAGGACACACATTGGGGATGTTGAAAGGGCATTTTGGGGGACAGGGAGTGAAGTTTGCACTGAATCTATCTGCTGGCAGGTTGGCTAAGTCAACAGGATCAGTGCAAGTGATACTGTTAAGTACTAATTTGGAACAAACCTGGGCTTTGCCATGGAGTTTCCTGACATAACTGAAGAAGGCATTGTGATTTCCCTTTATTTTGGAGGCTAGTTTTGATTCATAATTGGCTTTGGAGGTTTTCACAGTGATCTAATTTGCTTGTTGAGGCTAAGGAGGGAGTTTTTTCAATGTGGAATTTACTCCTTTTTTCCCTTGGACAACAATTTCTTCCTTTTGTTGTAAAGCCTGTTGAGATAGGATGTCCGCCAGACAGATTTGTGTTTCCTTGAGGGGCAGGTTTTAGTTATGTTGGGTATGGTTGAATCCATGCAGTTGTACAGGTGCTTGTATACTGTACTGACATACTGTTTAGCATAGTTGTCTGCATCCTCTGAGAGGGGCAGTGGTGTAAAGCTACTGATATCCTCCCTTAGGAGGTTGTAGTCAGCTTTTGAGAAGTTTTTTAGCTCGATTATGGCTGGGGGGTTGGGTGGGATAGAAACTTTGAATGAGACACACCGATGATCTGATCTCACCAGGGAAGAATGTATTGTGGGAGTGTTACAGTTGTTGCACATGTTGGTGAGAACCACCTCCAAATTTTATCCCCCCTTGTAGGGGATGAGACAAGCTGGTCTAGTGCATTACAACTGATGAAGTCAAGGAACTGTTGGGTGAGTGCATTAGTTCAGGAATAGTTCACACAGTCTTCGGTGGGGTAGTTGAAGTCACCAAGGATCAGGGTGTTAGGGAAGACCTTAATGGAGTCAAGTAGATCAGGATAGGAGGAATGGGTGCCCTGAGTCATGGAGGGGGGTCTATAGCTGGCTATAACTTGGATGGGTGTCTTGCCAACTGTCAAATGCACCTGAAGTAGTTCCAGTGTGCCATGCTGGCAAACCAGTCTGGAGGTGTGCCTATCCTTAATGAAGATAGAGACTCTACCACCCTTAGTCTTTGCAACCTTGTTTTGGGGTCAGAATGTATAGAATGAGGTATAGCCTGATAAATCAGAAGTGCTGTCTGCCACCCTGAACCAAGTTTCTGTGACTGCACAGACATCAGAATCTTCCAGTGTGGGGAGAGCTTCCAGTGAGTGCATTTTCAGGTTAAGGCTCCTAGTGTTAAGCAGCAAAATGTTCAATTTGCTTTTTGACAAATCTTTTATTTTGGATGACTTATCTTTGGGATATTGCCTAAAAAAGGTACAATGGGGAGGCGAGAACATTAGCCAGGATACAGAATCCCAGGGGCTACAGGTAGAGGCCATCTCTGGCAAAGCATCAAAGCCTGTCAACCATGTCATCCCAGGCAGACAGATACTGGATTCCCTTGGAATGACACCAGAAACTAAGCCAATTGTTGAAGTCAATTATTTTTTGTTGGTATTGTGATATCATTATTGGTGAAGGTACAATGTAGCTTAGGGCTAAGGTCATACCTGCTTGGGACACATACTCTAAGAGCTCAATCATGTCTCTCTTCATATAGTCCAAGGAGGTACAGCTCAAGTCATTCACACCAACATGGACAATGACAGAGTCATACTTGTACCTGTTGTGGAAAGACTTAAGTGCGTTCGTGATGTGGCAGATTCTGGCACCAGACAGACAACTGAGCGTGACCGTCTCCTTGTCGAGCCTGGTGAGGAGGTCATCAGTGTCTCTTAAATGAGTCACCCATGACTAGTATATTTGTTTTATTGTTATGCTTTGTGGGCTGTGTTGGTTTATTGTTTTGCCTTACGGGCTGTGTTTGTGAGACACTGGTGTGTCGTCACCTGTATGTGATGTATTTGGTCCTGTGTGTGGAATGATTGTGAGTGTGTTTTGGAGGTCTCTGCTGTTTAGGTAAGTTCTTATTGAGGACCTCTGCATCTGTGAGTGTTTGTTGTGCTTGGCTATGTGATGTGAGTGGTCTGGTGTTTGTGCTTGGAATCTCCTCCTTGTCAGGAATACTGATTGTGGCATGAGAGAGCAGGAATTCCAGCTTACTGATGTAGCTGCATTTCTTGCAAGTAGAAGAATTATGTGCTAGGAGATGAGGGCTGTTAGTAAACATGAGGCAGTTGCTACAGTGTCTCAGTATGCCCATGTTGACCAGGGCTAGGAGAAACTAATGGGAATTGTCCAGACATAGTGATCCGAATACTTGGGTGGATTTATGGAGACACGGCTTTGATAAGGGTTTGTCCACAAGAGTGTAGACCACAAGAACCTTGTTAAGTGTAAAGTAACTTGCCTGAAGCCTAAGTGCTAAACCAGAACTAAGATGCTTAGAATAACAGATACATTTAATCAGGCTACTAATAAGCAGTAATAAATTCAGTAGAATAAAAGCACTTGAACACTTAACAGCAAGTAGCAAAGGAAAATAAGGTAATAAAGTAGGAAGAACACAATTATAGTAAAAGCAGCTGAATAAAGTGTAAATATGTTTGTTTTAGGTGGAGAGGAAGGAAACCGAAGAATCATTCAAAATGTTGTAACCTTTTCATTTTAGTAATAAAATGTACTGAAACAACAGTGTTGAGGGTGTCTGACTCAGCATCCATTAGAACCCCCCACTAAATTCATATCCCATCTCTGAGGCTGGACTAACTCAGGCAGATGATTTATTTTTGTTTGCTGATAAAGTTATTATACATGTAGATGGCAGGGGTGTGTTGATGACATTTGTATCCCATGTTGGAGGATGCAAAGGATGTAGTCCCTCTAAATAATTACTTTGGAAGTCCAGTATTATCTGAAAATGGTGAAATTATTTAACGACTTTATATTACATGCAGTTGAACATCTGGTTGAGACACTTCTGTGTGGCAGCTTAATTTTAATATAGTTATGTGCATCTTTTATAGGTGTAGGCAACTTTTGTATGTATCCAATTTGTATGATTAAGACTGTGTCTGCAGTCATAGCCAGCTTATTATGTATTTTGCACATGGATGTCAAGAAATTCACCTCAAGAGTAAAGCTCAAGAGGAAAATCTTGGCATCCATGTTGAGAACACATAACAGAGGGTCATGACTGGAGACACAATCATAATTCTTTCTTTGCAGAAAGATTTATCTGTTCCATGTACAACTAGTTACAAAAAAAAAAAAAAATACAAACGGTTTTGCTGACTTTCAAAGCCATTAAGCACTTATAGGGTGTTATCAGAAAGGCAGCATGACATGTCTTAGCAAGTGCTGTCAGAAAGGTAATGTAACACATTTTTTGATGTTAAGGAAAGTTAGGGATGGATTACTGGTACACAACAAGCAGAAAAAAGATGGGTTTCATTCTGTCATTGTCATTTGCTGATCTATACTTCCAGAATTAACTGCCTAACTTGATACCTGATCTTAACAAGTGAAGGTGGGGTGCCTAATAATTATTAAGACTGGCTCTCATGTTATAGAAGTGCTTAGGTGGTTTGGCTTTTTCATGATATAGGAGCACAATCAGTGTGCTCCAGGCACTACAAAGTATTTCCTAATGACAGCTTAGCAGGAATGAGTAGTCCCTTAAGAATACATATAGAAAGTAATTTATCTTCTCTAAGAATATTCACACACGTAATGGTTGTCACTATTCAAGGTTTCAGTAGTTTTGTTCAAATAAAACAATGTTCAATTTAGGTGCTTTTTTGCTACTCAGTAGATTCTGCAATATACGTTTCAGTTCTTGGTCATGTTCTTGAATCTTCCAAAGGATGTATAAAAGTGCCCATTTTTTTTGGAGTTAGCTAACTGATTTAGGAGTAGAATCTTCACTAGCATGATCACTATAGTTGCAAAAGGTGGTACTTCTGGTGCTCCTGTGGATTCCCCAAATGTAGCAGCATGTTGATGATATTCCGTTGATAGGCAGAAACAATGACTGCAACATTAATACTTTCAAACTGTTCTGGACATGTTACTGAATGACGGGTTTATAAAAATAAGATAAATGTAACATTTTTTTAAGGAATCAGTCTTTTACTGTAGGCATGTTATTTACATAGATGGCTTGCACATCACTTGAAAGAGTAGTGGCTGTACTGACAGTATCTCAACCACAAAATTTATGACCATTGCATTTGTACTTAAGACTGTTAACCTGTTAAACTGCTACTATGAATTCCTGATGAGCCCCTCAGTGGTTCTACCCCACTGGATACATTGTAAAGGTCTTCACCTTGCAGACACAAGGTTCAGCATTTCATTCTGGTTATGACTTTGTCTAACAACTGGGGGCACAAGTTTGGCATAATGGTTACATTTTTTACCTCAGAACTACAAGGTACAGGGTTTGATTCTGACTTCTGTTTATTGGCTAGGCTTATAATGGTCTTCAGACTAATAGCCCAGTATTTACACATGAACAAATAGATATATCTTAGTAGGAGAGGAGAAACAAAAATGAACTAATATTTTTAACATTTATTTGCACGTGTTATGAATCCCACTAACTGCACCTTGTGAGAATAATTAGCAGAGGAGGAAAGTCAGTATTTATGTATTAATGATCAAGATCTTAGTTAGGTACACTTGTGCTATGAATGAATTTCTAGAGAGCAAACAGAAGTTTAATTTCCCCTGAAACTATGCATTGTTATTCAGGGCTCTGTTGCATGCAGATGGCTTAAACTGGATGTAACAGATTTCAGCACTACTTCAACTGCCCCCAGACACAACTGATCACACGTCTGCATCACCCTATGGATTTGCTCTGGGATGTGGTATCTGAACAAACTAGGTTAACAGGTGCTGAGTACATTGTCCTGACTCATTAAGATAATGTAACATGGCAGAATATCATCCTCAGAAGATTATAGTTAAATCTTGCAGCTGTAAGGAAACAATGCAGACGTTGTAATAAACAGAAAATTCCAGAAATCTTACTAAGAATTGCTTAAACAGATTGTATGATGCAGTCAACAACCGATGCACTTTGCATGCAGCATTCTTCATCAGAATGAGTTAACTAGGTTTTTGAAAAGTAGTAATAATATGAAGGAGAAACATGATCTGGTTGCACCAGTAGCTCTATACAAGCATCTGGAGCTTCCAGGTATTGGCTAAAGAGTAACTACTGTCTTACTGAATTTAAACGATGTAGCAGTAAGGTTACTACATAGGTATTCCTCTGCTCATTTTCTAAGCAAGTAAATCAATGCTAAATGGAAGAAAAATGCCTGTCTCATTGAAGCAACCTTCTGCATTTGTCTGAACTGCTGCAACGTATAAACCCCTTGATTGCTTGGGGTGAACATCTTTCTCTCTCTCTCTCTCTCTCTCTCTCTCTCTCTCTCCCTCTCTCTCTCTGTCCTTTCAATAAGTTCTTTGCTTAGATGGATTAAGTATCTTCACAGGAAATGACTGACAAAATGCAATAGGGTTAAATTCCTCATCTTTAGGACATCCAAAAATAATATTATTTATTCCAGATCCCCCTTTGTGTCTCATAACTAATTTGACTCTTCCTTTACTTTATTTTTGAGAAGCTGAACTATAGATGACCTAGCTTCACTTCTCATTTCACCTAATTCACTGCTGATTCTTAAGTCAACAGTTTATTCTCTAAGATCCTGAATGGAATATTTTAGCTTTTCAATGTTTTCAGATTGGTCATTATAGAGCTATTTAAATACAAAAAATAGTCAGTTGTTTGTTAAAGATATAGCGTACCTCTGACTTTTGAGTTTTTACTTTATTGTTTTCTTCTTCAGCAGCTATAAACAGAGTATTGAAAGGATGCTGTTTATCTTTGCATTATTTCTTCGGTCTCTTTAAAGTGGATCATCAGATATACACAAAGTTTGACTGAAAGCAGACTTGGTGTTTGCAGCTAAGTTGAATCGTCTCTACACCTTTAACTAATAAGTATAGCCCTCTGGGACTAAATGTAAATGAGGTGAAAATGCTACGCACACATCTAAATCACATATACATTGAATATATGTGTTTATATGACAAGACCTTGTATTTGAGCAGCAAATAAAGCAAGATGTGTTCAGCCAAGCTCCCAGCTCAGCATATTTATTTTACCTAAATGTATGATTTGCTAGAGGGGGAAATGCATAACACATCTTTATGCAGTAGGATAAATCGCAGTCCTTCAGACACATCCCAGAGCAGATCAGGAGATTTCTGCCTGTCTGGCAACACTTGTCACGTTGAGCATTTCTTTTTATTTAAAATAATTAAGAAACACTAGCTCTGTGCTGACACTACACTATAACCTTCTCTCCCATAATCTAGAACTCCTATAAGTAGAACTATCCACTTTCTCCCACCACAAGTCCTGTACAGCCTACAGCATCCACAAACTGACTAACTTTTTCTAGGAAGTCAGCAGTGTTTTGATTTCCTCCAGCAAGCTTCTTCTGTAAAGGTATATGATTTCCATGTCATTTAATCTAGCTACGATGTACATGTGCAATTCATGTTTTTTTTTTTTTTATTTGCAATTCACATTCTACATTCTATAATTTGTGTGGCACAAATCACCACGGCTTGACCAGCTTGGGCTTCTCTTTGAATTGTTCACAATGGCACTGCCTAGCTGTGTACATATAGAGAAGTGGTATATGCAACATTAATAATATTATGCATATTGTGGAACAATGTGAACTAAAATGAGCATGCACCCAGGTGGGATCTTCACATCATCTTTCACAGTTTTTTTTATACTGTTTATATGTCTCTTAAGAGTTTTGTCACACTAACACTTATTCACCTTTTTATTCCTACAACGCTTTCTGTTTCAATTGGTGGGGAAGTATTCTGATTTATGAATTTAATAAACAGCAGGACATGTTTCTGGCTAAATTTATAGTTTAGCAGATACCTGAAGGCAAATATCAACCATGGTACAGGCTTTACAGTAATAAATGTCTGAGCAAGATATGGCATTTAAAAGGCTATACATCATTTAATGGAATAAAGGTTTGCAGAATCAAATGTTATCTTGCTGGCTGCTTAAGTCTGATACTCTATTGCAAAAATCAGAAATATAACATTAACCCTGTATAAAGGTGGAACCCTTACTGAAATGACATAATGTTTTACTCCCCATGTGTTTACTAAGTTAAAAACAGAGATATTAATTCTCACCAGAAAGGAAAACTGCTCACCCAAGCTGTTAGCAACTGATTCTAAATCTCTTCATACCACACTGTCTGGACTATGTCACTTCATACATGAGAATAAGACACTGCAGAAATGACAGAAGACTTCCTAAAGCTGCTTTTTTATATAATTAAACAAGGTGATTTTTAAAGAAACACTTTACTCTTGCAGTAAAGAAGCAGAACTGCCCTTTTTGGTGTATTCTGTGTCACTGTTCCTATAAAATGTGATGAGAAAAAAAAAGTGAGCATGTACTAATGTCAGTTAAAGTATAGAATGTAGGGAAACAAAATGCATGCATATGCATCTGAAATACAAATAGAAATGATATGATACATCTGTTTTCATGCAAAATTTAATGTGGTTCCGTTCTCACTGACATTAAAACCTTTCCTTCAAAAAGTATGCTAATATTAAGGTTTGCCTTCAAAGCAGCCTGTTTCATAAATGGTAAACATGTCTGCAGTATGCTTCACTGCTGTAGATCAAAAGGCATGACATAGGCAACAGATTTCATCACTCTATAATGTTTCCTTTGTTTCCTGTGAAGGGTCTACTTTCCCACACAGCATTTATCAACCATGGTTATGTGAGCTGTCATGGTAAGAATCCACAATATCATTTGTTTCAGACTCACTTATATGCTTTGGAAGACATGTAGTACTTTGAGTCAGTAGCTGCAAGAAATGTGTACAAATAACATTTCTATAAGAATCTATTTCTGGTGTGAACTGCAGTCACAGTTTTTAAAACTATAATCATATTACTTGCTTGATGGAATTCAAAAGGTAGTTATCAATATAAATGCATGCTCCTGCAGAAAAAATGTATAGTGGGAAAATAAATTACCAGCAATATTTCCTCAAATCTTCCCCAACTTGCCTTTTATGAGTAATAGAACCATTAAACACAATTATATTACATTTTACCAGGACCAGTTACTAGCTAACAGCCTAGAATGAGTTGATAAACACAATTTGCCCAAAGTTAATAAGCAGAGAGCTCTGGCAGTCTGTAGAGAAATATGTCAGTTTCTGGCAACTCCATACATCAGAGACAAGTCTAAAATGTGCATGCAAGCTTTACTTTTGTAAAACATTGTTCCCCAGACATCAGAAATCCTTTTTGCGCTCATCAGATGAACAAAAGAATTGCTGAATGGGATACTGGAACACTAGTCTCTAAAGAACGTAATTACTTAAAATTTGTCAGTATCATACCACTGGATTTGTGGAGGGATATAAATACCAGGACTTTAAAAGTATTTAATAAGTAGTAACTTTGATCACTAGGGCAGGAAAAGCACACCAGATGTTAAGGATTTTCACATAATTTAGAATGACTTTCACTTAGTTTATCCAATATGCACATCAAGCAGTCACTGTAGGAAATGGAAGCAGTCCAGTATCTGGCCAGATCAGCACACTTCACACATACTTGGTGGAAGACACTGCCTATGTGCCAGTGACTGATATGAACATGAGTAGGTCACTGCCTGTCAGTGCTACCCATGAATATTTTCTGACTTAACTTACTTTGCACTCATATACAGGGCTGTGGCACTCATGTGTGGTATTAAGCATGGGTAGGTGCATTCAATCAAGCGTAGCCACTGGGAGTCGGAGCACAACATGCCTTATATAAATTCTGTGGTTTATTGTCAGTGATGTAGATTTCCTTACAGTGGTAAAGAGCTTTCTGAGCCATTTCCAAAATGTCTGTGAATTTGATTTTGGATAATTAAAATACAAGTGTCTAATGAATCAGCATTCATACCTTGTACATACTTAATTTTGCCTCACAAGGGCTAAAGATGGAGTTAGTTTTAATGAAGATTACCCAGAGATTCTTTATTTAGTCCATCCCAACTTCACAAACATGGGCACTAGTTGCTCTAAATAGTCCACATATATTGTGGTTATACTAAAAGCTTCCTGTAACCTATGCTTCGGGCTGAATGGGTTCCAAATGAAGTGCTTCACTTACCCAGTTAAAAAGCTAATAAATAAAACCAAACTATTTCTTAATCAAAGAATTAGAGATGCTAGAGGAGGGGTTATTCTCCTGTATTGTTTTGCAG
This sequence comes from Protopterus annectens, assembly GCF_019279795.1. Lineage (NCBI taxonomy): Eukaryota > Metazoa > Chordata > Ceratodontiformes > Protopteridae > Protopterus > Protopterus annectens. The sequence continues at coordinate 771,840,836 of NC_056731.1, forward strand.
ACAACATTTTCAGAAAGGCTCATGGACTATGACTATGCATGATGAAATTATACAAGTGCTGTCTGCTCTCAGCCAATTCAGTCAATCAAAATACCTAACTTATAAAGTTTATGCAGTACAAGACAGGGCAGAATTAAAATAATTTAGGATTTACCAGTTATCTGACTTGGTCTGATTTACTAGGTTGCAGAATTTGCAGCCTATAGTGTTCAGCAAAGTGAGGTTTACTGGAAACTTCCATGTCACTCATTGCTATAAATTTTTATTTTTCATGCCATGCTGATCAGTGTTACATTTTAACATTTAATAATTCAAGTCTGTATAATTAACTAACAAGAATTTTATGTGTTACAATTATTATTGCAACCAATGAGCTGAGGAATAACAACTGTTACCTGTTTCACTGAGTAAATAAATCTCTTCTACTCTGCAAAATGTAATGACTTACAGCAACTAATTATCACTTTATGTCATCCACATACGACATCACTGAATTAAAAGAAGGACATTGCAATTTATCAATAAATGGCAAAAGGTAGAGCTATTATCAAAACAGATATGTGCTTCTTCAGTGAAATACAGATCACGAGTCCCTTACTGCTTTGCTGGTGTTGTAATTCATGTTTTTTTTTTTTTAATAACCACTCTGAAGACAAGGGAATAATATTTGCAAAGAAGTCTGGGGAATTTCTTATGACCACAACTGTGTTACAAGCACTAAGTACAATGTTATACTTCTATAGCTGTATAAAATTAAAGCAATGAACCACAAGTGGGTGTGGGTATATCAGGATTTACCCATGGTAGGCTTGGTTTGATCACAAAGGCGAAGCCGAAGTGATTAAACAAAGTCGATCATGAGTAAATCCTGATATACACACATCGGCAAGTAGGTTATTGTTATTATACAATGACATTATTTAAGAAAGAAATGTTTTACCTTTCTTAAAAATGTCTTTGTACAACAACACTGTAGTGTTCCTCCATGTTATTTCCTGTCCTTCAGTGTTTTCAGATGTACTGCACATGCATATGGAAGTTTCATTCCCATGCCTGCACAATACATCACTAATGCTGAAGAGAAGTAATGGAGAAAACAGAATCTCTGTTCTGTTGCTGTTTGTTGTTTTTTTTTTTTGAGGAGAAGCAATGAAAAAAAGAGACTCTTCATTGTTGTTTGCATTTTCTGAAGGATGTGAAGGCTAAGTCTTAAATGTTGCATCTTTCGGCTTTTCCCGGTTAGGGGTCGCCACAGCGGAACTCCGGTCCGCTAATGATTGGCAGTAGATTTTTATGTACCGAGTTGCCAGCTCTGACGTACAACCTCCAACAAAGGTACGCCCATTCACACATGCTCCACACAGCACAGAAGACATTTTTAGCTGAGAATCGAACAGGGCAACGTCTTACTGTGAGGTTACAATGCTACCGGAGCACCACCACTGCAGAAGGCTAAGTCTTAAATACCTGTCATTATTTAATGGCTTCAATCCCAATGACTTGCTAGAAAACTAATTAATAGACCAATAATGGTGGGCAAGAAATCTGGACATTTTGAAAAGATACTAACAGTTGACAGGTTCTAGAGCAGACGTGTCCAACCTGTGGCCCGCGGGCCGCATGCGGCCCTCAAAGCTCTTCCATGTGGCTCCCGACCTCTAACTGCAACATCAATATATGCATGCCCTAAAACACTTTTTTTGTTTTGTATTTTTCACGCCCATGACTTATAACTCTGTCGGTGTGCACATGCACCAAAGCACCCTTCTAGTTTTGATTTTTTTGCACCAAAGAAGGATCTGTGTGTTCCCGCCATTATTTTGTGCTAAAGAATCAGTGTGTGTGTTCTCTCTGAAGAGGGACTTGTGTATGGATTTGCCGCTATTGCCTTTGAAAAGGACAGCACTTACCTATGTTAATAGGTAAGTACGGAGTGAGTGAGTACATGCATGAAAGCAGAATGTTTGTGTATGTGAAAGTAGAAGAGGTGTGTGTGTGTGTGTGTGTGTGTGTGTGTGTGTGTGTGTGTGTGTGTGTGTGTGTGTGTGTATGTGTGCATGACAGAGACAAAGAGAGATACATGCACAAAGAGGCTAATGACAATCAATCTACCTACTGAACACAAATAAGTTAGCTCACAAATATATTGTACATTATAAGTACAATTGTGGCTTTCCTAACAGAGTGTTGTATTGAATATGAAATCATACCTCTCAACTGTATGAATTTTCGCTTCATCTTCCAATTTGTGTCTTTTGCTTAAGAAATAAAATTAGTCATCTGAGGTAATGCAGTTCCAGGGAGTAAGAATGAGACAGCAGCCTAGGGTTAATGGGTCAGTAGTGGATTGACTTTGTGGGACTGTAGCATATAAAGTTATATTGTTTTTTCTGACAAATAAAAAAGCACCCAGTACTGTTTTGTCACTGGTGAGTTCTAAGCAGTGGCAGATTGGACAACAATAATTATAGCTTTGGTGGATCATCAATACCAGTAAAATCAGGTGGGCACAATGTCATTTTTTAAATGTTGTGGGTTTTAGTGTGTATGTGTGTTGGGAGGGCTGCAACAGTAGATGATTATTAAAGACAGAGACTTATGGACTGTGGAGAATGTTTCTTTGTTTCCAAACCTTATACTTGGGTACTAGGCATGCCAAAAGTAGATTTTATAAGACATAGCTTCTTGCCATTTGCAGTGGATAGATATTTACATTTAATGGATGATGCTAGCAGTATGAGTGTGGTCTTGTAGGGATCTGGAGGATGCCAAGTCTACCACTGCCAATGTCTTGTAAAGTGACTTGGAAATGGATATTGGGGTGTTACTGAAAAAAATACAGCAAGTGGGTTTTGAAATATAGTTTAATTAAACAAAGTGCACTTGCAATTTGCAGGCCATAATTTAATTTATTTCAGGTAGCCCAGATCCTTGTAGATTGTATCCCATTAGATTTAATTAGGGAGAGCTATCATTCCTGGGAAATAAGCAGCCCTAGTTTCAGTGAAAGCTCTGTGGTTCTTTACAGGTAGGAAGTTGCAGGATGTGGCTGCAATGTGTTTTATTTATTATTTTTAATGCATTTGACATTTCAAACATGGTTTTCTTTGTTGCAAAAGAAGGCAAGATTGAATGAGCCATATAATGCTTAACTGACAATGATGGGATAGAAAGATTATAAGTGATGTATAATGTTTGCAGCTACAGTTGTTTCAATGGTGTCTGTGATGCTCAACTATTTTTGGGCCTGTGTCCCACTTTTATTTTTCTCTTTCTCCAGATTTCTTGCTCCAAATTTGAGAGGTATGGTTCCATACTAAATCAGAAGGTTGTATTTACCTTGGAAGACTTTTCAGCATAATTACGAGAAACAGAGCCTTTTTAATATCTTTGCTTATTTACAATATAAACTCCCATGTAACCTTGCAAATAACCCTCTTATTAAGCTACTTTATTTCTTTTGGAATTGACTATGCTTCATTGGTTCGGACGTAAGCATAGAGAGCTAATGTGACAGCTCAGTAAACTATAAGTCTGTGAATAATGTCTGCACAAATTAAAATGTCTGAATGTCAAATGGCTTTAGATTGGAGGGAAGTTATATGTTTACTCCAGTATGTAGTATGATCTTAGAGAGTTTATGGATTTCTTATTGATTTACTTTTTGCTGAGCAGTTGTTTGCTAATTTAGTGATGGTCCTTTTGGTGGTGGGAAATTGGATGGATGAGTCCATCTTTAGTATGATTTTTTTCAGATATTTTTACTTCCAGACAATTTAATTCAGTGAGTGTGTGTCATGTGATTACTGAGGTTGCCTATTTTAGAACTAGGGGCTCCTTTTGTGAGTGTGTGTGTGTGTGTGTGTGTGTGTGTGTGTGTGTGTGTGTGTGTGTGTGTGTGTGTGTGTGTGTGTGTGTGTGTGTGTGTGTGTGTGTGTGTGTGTGAAAGAGAGACATTTAATATGTATACTGAATATATTTTTGCAAATGGAATTCTTAGTTAAATAGGCCCCTCTTCTTGGGCAAGTAGACTTGAGTAACCAATATTAGATCTTGGCCATCCAGCTAGGAAAGTTTAGTATGTGGCTTTTCCATCCGGTTTGATGAAGGCTATGCTACTTACTCAAGGAGTACATTAATGGCTATCCATCCATTTGTCATGTTGCTGAACTACATTGTTTGATAATGAGAGGAGCTTTTTACAGAATTTGAAGTTTTTGTATCAAGAACCTGTCCATACAGAGTGGCTTGTTTATGTTGCAGTGAAGGCTGTTGTCTTTGTAGTGAGCGTTTTAAGTATAACCAGTATTTCTGAGGTGGAGGCGAGGAAGTCTCTTAAGGCAGGATCTTTCTTAGCCTGGAAAGCAAACCAGTGATGAAATTTATAGGGACCAGTGAGAAACCGAGGAAAGCAAGAAGCTTTTTATTCTGTTTGGATAACTAAGTGAACTTAGTCCTTTGACCTTTTTTGTCAGAAATGGTTGTAGTCTTTCTTTTGGCAGAGTGTTTTGCTGAGGCACATGCCAAAAAGGGCTTTGCACTCAGTAATGGCTCTTATAAAGGAAGAATACAGGGATGTTATGACCTCCTTGCCCCTGGATGAGATACCCTTACTAATGAGGTGGGCCATGTAAAAAGCTTTTCGTACAATGGCGAAAACATGGTGGTCAAAAGTCAGGTTTGTATTAACCTGGGTGCCCAAGCACCTCACAACCGATTGCGTGCTTACAACATTGTTATTAATGTGATAATTTGTGGGGACATCACTCTCCCCAAAGGGGATGATGATGCATTTTTGGCATTTAGCTTGAGGCCATGTTTTTGGCACCAGTCATTTGTTTGGGTGAGACCCTCTTGTAGCTTATTTAGAATAGTTTTATTAAGTCAGTAATGTGAATTTTTTAATTTATTGCAAATTTGCTGGCTTATTTTTGTGGATTATAGTATTGTAGGACTGCTAATGTTGACATTTTACTTAGATGGACTGCTGGAGTGGGTTTTCCAGTGTGAAATGCTAGTGCTGTAGTGAATATATGTTTATTTGTTAAAAAAAAAAAAAAAAAAAAAATATATATATATATATATATATATATATATTAACTAAGATGTTAGAGTTAACTGTTAGATTAGAGAAGTAGAATGAGAATTAGAATTTTAAGGCAAATATTAAGCATTTATTACATTTATTCATTGTTTGAATGCACCTACAGTACAGCCAGGAGGTTGACTTTGGTCGCCCGCGGCAGCGAAAGAGTTAACTATATGATATATTTTTTGTGTGGCCGCAAGACAATTTCTGTTCACTCAATGCGGCCCCAGCAAGCCAAAAGGTTGGACACCCCTGTTCTAGAGTCTGCCAAGATTTAAACAGGGACATCGCAGAAATAGAAGGAAAATCAGGTATGTTTTTGTTTCTTTACTTTTGCATAACATTATCTGATTTTTCTCGTATTTGCTCTGCCCTTCTTTGCATATTACAATAAAAAAGACTAGCTGCTCAATGGTACATTAGCTGCTGTTTTTGCATTGGTACTTACTTGATTTACAACAGGCATGCTGGTTGGTGTGTCCACTAAGTGTGCACATTTTTGAATAACAATAATCCATCTTTGTATAAAAAACAATATGTTCTGGACATGTTATGCTAAATCTGTGGGTTACCTATAATAATTAGAGGGTGATAAGGCCCCTAGACTACTGGAAAGAATGTATAGGCATTGATATGTCACAGAATGAGTAGAGCGAGTTTTCAGCTTGTGTGGAATATGTATGTTCTTCATAACAGGCAGTGTTTAGTGGTTCGAGATGCTTGAGACACAACTTTCTCCCATCAGTACTATATTCATGTTTGGTAGGTTTTTGGCTATATGAGATACACACGTTTGTAATCAGAATCTTACAGCATCACATGTTCTGATTTACTCTGTACAGATCTGGAAAGGAATTTTCACCATTATGAAACACTGTAAGCAACTAACTGATGCTAGAACTTTCTATTATGCCATCCTGAATACGTAGTTGTTAGATGTTATGAGAAGTAATTGGAAATAAGTTGCTTCATCTATTATGTGATCAATAGTTTTAACTGCAAATGCCTGGTAGTCTCTCACTTCATAGTAATTTCAGTGAGAGCTGGAAATGAAATCCAGAAATCTGATACATTATTTTCTGCAAGTTGAGCAGAGTCACTAAAGAAGAAGCCTAAAAGGTTGCAATGCATTTGAGTTTTGAGAGGGAGAAAGTACGAATGTTGACTTCACAAAGCAAAAATTTCAGAGTTAGAATCCAAGAAATAAACTGGCACATATTTTCATTTGTGCTGTACAGTAGTGCATGGTTCTACTGAGTTTTTTTATGCTTATATTATAGATTTAAAGAAATAAAATAAAGACTTTGTTTTATGAGTTAGATGTCTCAGTATTCAAGACAGAATTGATATTAGAAATGATATGGCAAGGGGGACATTACTGAGAAAATCTTAGAACCACTGTTGTTTTTTTTCTCTATCAAAGTTTTTTTATTATTTTCTTTCTGATGATAAGAGCACATTTCAATACTTTCTATTTTTCTTATCATTTTATTTACTGTCTTTTTAAATTACTCTATGTATAGCTATTATTTTTCATATCATGTTTACTGTTTGTGTTTATCTGCTTCATGTGTATACTTATTCACAAGGTGAATCAGATCTTATTAATATTAATGTGAACTGGATAACTATTAAGAGTTGAGACTTGTTAGTCTGAGTGCTAGAATAATAAGACAAAATGAGCAATAATATTTACATACTTTTTGTAGTTCTGGATTTGCACTTATAATTCTCTTAATTTCAAAAGGAAGTCTTTATAGTCATTATAATACTAGCTACAATTCCTCCATTGTATTCGAGTCTTAGAGAAAATTCTAAGAGTCAGTGGGAAGGAAATGGTTCAAAACAACAGTCGTATGTATGATCAGAACCAACAAGAAACCCAAACATGCTGTGGTATTCTGTACAAGCTAGGAAGTTCAAAAGCAAAACATGTTTAAAAATATTTTTGTCATAAAAGACCAATTTATATGATAAAAGGAGGCTGACAGAGAGCCAGATATGAACAGTAATCATATAGTTGTCAAGGACTCTTTAAGTGAAGTGACTGATGCATGCAGAGCAAGTGAATTAAACTGGCCAAACAAAGGAGCTCAGTGAAATTTGATGAGTGTAGAATAGCTTATGAGATTAAAAAATTGTAACTGAGTAGAATAAAAGCAATAATCAAGGTAGTGTTAATCATGAAAAACAGGGGAACAGCTTAAAGAGGATGTTGTGCAGCAGGTGAAGCTATAGACATGATAGAAGAAATGTCTTGCAGTTATTCAAGTGTACAAAAGTTGTGGCAAGGAAATCAGTTTGCTACTTGTAAAGGCTGTGTGGATTGGAACAAAGTCATAAAAAATAATCAGCCTGTGGGCATGGCTTCTAATGATAATGTGAGAAGATAAAGTACATAAAAGTCAGGAAGAAAAACAGTTGCAAATTTGGGAAGATAAGATTGCAATTTATAATTGTAATTGTTAGACTTGATACTGTTGCATAATGTGTGGAATGTGTTCTCAACGGCTCAAAACATTGAGTGACAAATAGACTAAACTGAAGTGATTGGCACATTACTTACTTTTTTTGGTCATTATGAATAACAGAATAGTCAGAAAGTAATTATGTGTAAATGTAAGAATAAGAAATACAATATTCATTTTCAGAGAGTTGATCCAGGAAATGCACCATCTGGTTGTCATCTTCTGAATTGTTAAAGGCTTGACATTTTGAGCATGCATCTACAGTGTTCTCTTTCTTAATTTGATTAAAGTTCAGAAATGTATTTACTGGCTTAGACTTTTTAACTTACAGACCTTTCAGTGTTACCAATAATAGACACTCCCAGGAGAAATCCAGTTACTTTGCAGAATGGAATCAAAAAGGAGAAAATTATTGGGATTGACAGACTATAGGGGGAATTTCATACAGCCTACATGGACTTATTTTCCATGCATACATAGTGGCACACTGCTTACATGAAAGTAAGCAGGTTTGCAATCCAGGAAACAGAGCTGAGGGGCGTGCACCAGTGCACCAACATGGAAGTGTCCGTAGCATGCAAATCACCTCATAAGCAGGTGAATTGCATGCAAATGAGGGTGGCAGAGTGATTTAGAAAGCAGATAATCAGACCTGCAGACCCCATGTTGGTGTCTGCAATGTACACGGAAAAATTCTGTGTACAGGATATTAAACAGTGAATAAGGGGTGTAAAAGTGCAGTAAGAAGGACAGAAATAGTATAGCAGACACAGATATATGCAAAACTACCCACTGTATGTCCAAAACCTAATGGAAAATAATTTAAAAGAATATTTTTAATAATCAGATTATGTTTGTGCTGCATACCACAGTGCACAAACATGCTGTTAAGAAAAAAAGAAATTTAAAAAGTGTAAAAATGAAAATTAGTAGTATGTGACAGCAATGCATTAAAGGACCCAACATGGAGTATGTACAATGGTAGACTGCTGCAGTTGCTAATAAGGCAGGGCCTGGAACCATATAGTACCCATGTTTTGTACATGGATTTCTATGCAAATGAGCTGGAGTTACTGAATAGCACAAATGGGTATCTGTGTCTGCAAACAACTAAAAACACAAGATTAGCACGAACTGTTGAAAACACAAAAAGCGAAGGAGCAAACACCAAAACTGCTTTAACTACTTAACCAAATTTATTGTAAGCGCTTTCGGAAAACCAAATAGCTTTCCTTCTTCAGACAAACTCCATTTAAAAATCAAAGCTATATATACTTTAGCCTAATAACATAATAATCAACTTAATTACAATTACATATTTAAAGCAACATAACATCTATAAAAATCTTTTCCTAGAAAAATGAACTTTAAAAAGCAATGCAATAACCATTATATAAGTATAAAATAAAAATAAAAATATATTATATTTACATTTACAAGCACAACCATAACAGCCCTACTTAAATATGTAAGTTTTAAACTAAAATAAATAATTTTTCATATTACTATCTTCTTAGTGCAATATGTTTTAACACACAACGAATAGATGTGTATTTGTTAAGACCAGGAAATAAATGTGCTGCAGTTCTAATCTGCCAGAAAAGTTCTTCATTTTCTAACAGTATTTGCCAAGGTCCTACTCTAATGTCCTCATTTATATGCTTCAAAACCATAAATTTAAAGTTATGATCAGAGCATTCACCAATATGTCGTGCTAGAGCATTTGTTAGGTCTTTTTTGGAAATGGCATATGTGTGTTCGTAAATACACTGTTTTAACTTTCGCTCCGTCTTACCAATATAGAAAGCTGCACATTTTTGGCAGTTTGCCACATAAACAACTGATTTGGTATCACAATTAAAATTCCCAATAATTTTATAAATCCTGCCATTTATAGTAACATTAGCACCAACATTAATTAAACTACATTGGTGACAAGCACCACATTTTGTCATCCCACAACATTTTTTGTTTGTATTAATGTTATATCCCCTACTTTTTAGCAATGTTTTCAAATTAATGCCACGCCTATATGTTATTTTGGGTTTTGGCCCAAACTTATTGAGTAGCTCTTTATCCTCTAAAATTAATGCCCAGTTTTTATATAAGATATTTCTAATAAGTACATGATCTAAATTAAAAGTACACAAAAAACTGGTTCTAAATTCTGAGGTATTTACATTATTTACTACTGTTCTGCAGTTATCAGACCCAGTATTATAATCTCCGCTTTGAACAGATAAAATCGGTTTAAAATGACCAATTTCACATTTATGCATAACCTCAGACCTAACCTCAACAATCAAAGAGTCAGGATAGCCTCTGTTAGTAAACATGGATGACAAGTTGTTACATTCATCAATAAAATCACTTATATCAGTTGTCATCCTAGCTGCTCTTACCATCTGCCCTTTAACTATTGCTTTTTTCTGATGGTAAGGATGACAACTGCTAAAGTGCAAAAAAGCATTTGAATATGTCAGTTTCCTATATATGACACTTTTATATCTACAGTTGGAACTGTCTTTCTGTAACATAATGTCAAGAAAATTAATCTTAGAATATTGAATGTCATATGTAAATTCAAGAAATTCTGTTAACTCGGAAATTCTAGAAATAAATGTAGTAACAGCTTCCATTGAATCTTTCCATAATATAAATATGTCGTCCTGGTATCTAGTATACTAGGCGATGTTAGTTTCAAATAATGGTTCTTTAAAAAGTAATGAATTTTCCCAGTGTGCCATGATGCAATTCGCAAAGGCACCGCCACATGGGGAACCCATGGCGACACCTGAGGTTTGCAAGTAAATATTACCATCAAACACTAGAAAATTATAAGTCAATACTAGTTCTAATAAAGTTTCAACCAGATAGATGATGTCATCACTAACTTTCCTAATTAACAAGAATTCTCTAATCCATTCTAATCCCAATTTTTGTGGTATGACCGTATACAGGTCTCTTACATCTATTGTAAGAAAAAAATAATTGGGATTATAGGGAATACTATTAATGTTATGTAGGAAACTCCATGAATCCTTACAGATCTGTGGTTCATGTTCGATGAAAGGTTTAAGAACACTATCTATATATTTAGCACACGCATAAGTAATTGACCCCCTACCGTCCACAATTGATCTGAACGGAGGGTCATCCACAGATTTATGAATTTTTGGTGTGCCAAAAAGTGCTGGTAATTTAGGGGCAGAGATGTTCAAGTATCTATATAGGTCAATATCTATAAACCTTTCTAAAATTAGGTCTTCCAAAACACCCCTAATCTTATAATATGCAATATTGACCTCGTTGATGCTTGACAACCTATAAAACCCTGTGTTAAGTTGTTCCATCATTTTCGTCACATATACATGCTGGTCCATAAAGACCAATCCTCCACCCTTATCGGGTTTCATAACCCTGATATTACATTCACCCAACACTTTAATAAAATCACGTTGATCTTTACTAATATTAAGGTTGTTATGTTTTTGTTTGATTTTGTTATTATCCAATGCTCTGAAATCCATCTCACAAAGTTTTTCAAAGCACAATAAGCAATCATGTAAGGGTGGCTTAATTAGGCTAGCTAATCTAAAGGAACTAGTAAGAGTTGATCCTTCCCCTAGAAGTGCTTTCAAATTCAACTTACGTATACTGTATATGGTCATACCACAAAAATTGGGATTAGAATGGATTAGGGAATTCTTGTTAATTAGGAAAGTTAGTGATGACATCATCTATCTGGTTGAAACTTTATTAGAACTAGTATTGACTTATAATTTTCTAGTGTTTGATGGTAATATTTACTTGCAAACCTCAGGTGTTGCCATGGGTTCCCCATGTGGCGGTGCCTTTGCGAATTGCATCATGGCACACTGGGAAAATTCATTACTTTTTAAAGAACCATTATTTGAAACTAACGTCGCCTGGTATACTAGATACCAGGACGACATATTTATATTATGGAAAGGTTCCATGGAAGCTGTTACTACATTTATTTCTAGAATTTCCGAGTTAACAGAATTTCTTGAATTTACATATGACATTCAATATTCTAAGATTAATTTTCTTGACATTATGTTACAGAAAGATAGTTCCAACTGTAGATATAAAAGTGTTATATATAGGAAACCAACATATTCAAATGCTTTTTTGCACTTTAGCAGTTGTCATCCTTACCATCAGAAAAAAACAATAGTTAAAGGGCAGATGGTAAGAGCAGCTAGGATGACAACTGATATAAGTGATTTTATTGATGAATGTAACAACTTGTCATCCATGTTTACTAACAGAGACTATCCTGACTCTTTGATTGTTGAGGTTAGGTCTGAGGTTATGCATAAATGTGAAATTGGTCATTTTAAACCGATTTTATCTGTTCAAAGCGGAGATTATAATACTGGTTCTGATAACTGAAGAACAGTAGTAAATAATGTAAATACCTCAGAATTTAGAACCAGTTTTTTGTGTACTTTTAATTTAGATCATGTACTTATTAGAAATATCTTATATAAAAACTGGGCGTTAATTTTAGAGGATAAAGAGCTACTCAATAAGTTTGGGCCAAAACCCAAAATAACATACAGGCGTGGCATTAATTTGAAAACATTGCTAGAAAGTAGGGGATATAACATTAATACAAACAAAAAATGTTGTGGGATGACAAAATGTGGTGCTTGTCGCCAATGTAGTTTAATTAATGTTGGTGCTAATGCTACTATAAATGGCAGGATTTATAAAATTATTGGGAATTTTAATTGTGATACCAAATCAGTTGTTTATGTGGCAAACTGCCAAAAATGTGCAGCTTTCTATATTGGTAAGACGGAGCGAAAGTTAAAACCGTGTATTTACGAACACACATATGCCATTTCCAAAAAAGACCTAACAAATGCTCTAGCACGACATATTGGTGAATGCTCTGATCATAACTTTAAATTTATGGTTTTGAAGCATATAAATGAGGACATTAGAGTAGGACCTTGGCAAATACTGTTAGAAAATGAAGAACTTTTCTGGCAGATTAGAACTGCAGCACATTTATTTCCTGGTCTTAACGAATACACATCTATTCGTTGTGTGTTAAAACATATTGCACTAAGAAGATAGTAATATGAAAAAATATTTATTTTAGTTTAAAACTTACATATTTAAGTAGGGCTGTTATGGTTGTGCTTGTAAATGTAAATATAATATATTTTTATTTTTACTTTATACTTATATAATGGTTATTGCATTGCTTTTTAAAGTTCATTTTTATAGGAAAAGATTTTTATAGATGTTATGTTGCTTTAAATATGTAACTGTAATTAAGTTGATTATTATGTTATTAGGCTAAAGTATATATAGCTTTGATTTTTAAATGGAGTTTGTCTGAAGAAGGAAAGCTATTTGGTTTTCCGAAAGCGCTTACAATAAATTTGGTTAAGTAGTTAAAGCAGTTTTGGTGTTTGCTCCTTTGCTTTTTATCTGTGTCTGCAGACCCCAGCTGTGTAGACAGAGAACCATGTTGGTGTCCACAGAAGAGGTAGCTGACATCAAAAGGGGGGTGTGTCCGCATAATTTTAAGTCCATTGGAGCACAGCGGCGCTTGTTTGTGTGGCATGCCACCCTGCTTAGCAAGGTGATGTGTACACTGGCTGCTAAGCTTTGTTTACCTTTGGAGTGCATGTTTCCATGGTTGTGAGTGTGTTTGCATGGCGCACCACTGTGTTGACCATGATCTTCTATGGGGGCATGTACAATGACTGCTGAGCATTCTCTGGGCTATCTCTGTGCAATAGTTATGCATTTTATGCCCACTGACTAGCTGCTGGCCTCAACATTGGCCTCCATTACAAGGCCTGCTTATGTCATCCACCTTAAGAGCACTGGCTGACAGGGCAATATCACATAAACAGTGTGGTGCATGCAGTAAGTACTGCAAGTTATATTGTGTAATACTAGATAGGTAGGAATTTTAATTTCACAACCTCCAACTTGTGTGTGTAAATATGTCCCCTTATGGCCTTAGAGACATGCCTGTGTGACCTATCCCCTGTGCATTGGTTATGCATTTTATGGCCCTGTGACTAGCCACTGGCCCTAAATAGCCCTCCTCTACATAGGCATAATTCATGTCCGCCACCATCTACAGTTGTATGTGCAGAATACCTGAGTGACATGTATCAAGGGTAGTAAAATGTGTCACAGGGTACAAAAGCATGATGACACTGACTGTCCTCATTGTCTCTGACTCACTGTTCTACACATATGCACCTAGAGAGCCATGCACGTATACTGACATACCTTGTTGATGTCATATCTCTGCTGTGCTAACTTGCCATTGTGTGTCGCTGTATTGCCACCATGTGTCCATAGTTAAACTGCTCAGACTCCTGAGACAAAAAACATACATATCTCTGTCACACACCTGTCATTCTGTAGGACTACCACCAGTGTACCATAAGGAAACAAAGATACACAACATTTGATATGTAGTCCTGACATACAGTACCTGTCCTGGCCCACTAAAACTGCCATGGCATAACACTGCTGCACTACACAAACAGATGTAAAGTTATATAGTCACCCTGTGCATCAGACACATATATGCAGGTCCCCACATCTATGGCATGGATGGCAGGGATGTGGCACAGGTATCATCATCATATGCACAGTGTGTGGTGTGGGGGTGCCAGAGGCCTAGGCTGTGCCAAACAGTTGACAGCATGTGTGTGAGTCAGGAAGGGGTGCTGGTTACATGGGCCATGGAGAGATGCCGTGTGTGTCTGTAGGTGACCTGCATGTGAAGGAGTGTGTGCATGTACTTAGTCAAGTTCAGTGCTAGCCCTACACATGTGTATGGTGGACAGCTGTGGACCATATATGGTAGAGTGGACAGTTCACCATCTCTGGCCACAAACATGGGAACTGGCTTCACCAGGAGTAGCATGGGCAGCACCAGGCCCAAGGTCAGATGTGGTACTAGTAGCTGACAGTGACTACAGTCTGCTGGGCCTGTGTACCCCACAGGACTGCCCAAGACCATGTGCCCATGGCTTGCCACATTGTGGTGCAGACAGCACACTTCCCTCTGTAGCATTGGAGGTACTGACACTATGGGAATGTGAGTGTGCACAGCCACGTGGACTCCCAGCAGATGGTGTTGCTGGCCTATGTCCACTTGTCTGATGCCCAATCCCAACGACATGTTCCAGCACAGACAATGTGCACTCAAAGACAGACACTGTCTCAGCCCATCGTCCATCTGCTACATCAATGAAACGTTCCACAGTGTCACCAATTTGGTGGAGGCAGTCATGGATGTCAGACAGTGCTGCTTCCATAAACCTAAGCATCCATCTGGTGCTGCATTAAGATCATGCCTGTACCTCCATGACAGCTCGAAACATGCAAGTGACCTGCAATGTGACACCTGCAACAGGAGGTGGATAGGCAGCAGTCCTCTTTTAAGCACTCCTGTCAATCTTCCTGTGCGGGACCTTGCCAGCTGTCTGGCTATGGCCAGTGTCTACACTCACTGAAGCCATAGCTCTCACACTGTCCTGTACTATGTCACAACCCTCTGACTGTCCAATATCTGTGACCTCTGGTGACTGGGTATGTGTGGGGATGCTGACTATGTGTGGGACAATGAGGACAGAAGAGGGATCCCAACCTCTGGGACAGATTCAGCCACCAACAACCCTGTCTCTGCCTCACTATGACCACCATCATCATCAGAGTCCAATGAGACACTGACATCAGGTTGTTAGGGGGGCAGACTTTAACTCCCCTGTTCACCTGTGAGAAGCAAGACAAAAGCAGTACATTACCACATGTACTATTATGTATGGTAATACACACAGACTCATACAGATGAGGATCCACAACTGAATTACATGTCCCACATCTTCTCATCTCTGATCCCATGCACAACACACAAACTCAAAACATGCACAGACAAGCAAAACCCTGTATAACATGCACTTCACCTACATCCAGGTAACGTTGTCAGTACAATACACCTGTGAGGTATGCAATATGATAGTGTATATGACAGAACTACACATAAAACCCAGTACATCTATCTTGACAATGATATGCTAGTTGTAGTAGCACTGCTACAGGTATGTACCTTCTCCCTATTGTGCTTGAATGGGCATCTTGGAGTAATTGCCTCATGTACAGCAGGCTGCATCGTTGCTCATAACTATAAGTGCAAAAATGTTACTGTTTGTACAAATAGACACATGTCATTTCCTAGGCTATGCACTGTAGTTAACTGCTCGGAAATGGAACATAAAATTATTCCAATGTGGCTATGCACAACAGTTGTGCATAAGGCAACATGGTAGCCCTTAACATTCATAGGGTATATATGATCTGTAAAACAATAGTATAACACTTACCAGGTACAGGACCATGAATTCTGGCCACACCTGATGGACCTATGAAAAGGTGAGGGAGAGGTATTGTCAGCAACACCAAATATTGCAGTGATACAATGTAATATGTGTGTATATCCACATGTACAGTAGCTAATGCGATACTAGCTATATTACTGACATTCTAAGTATGTGTGTACAACTGTGGGTAAAAGCCAAACCTACCCATGCAGATAGACCTGACACCCAAGTACTGGTCTGTAGAGCCTGCCACAATGACTGGTAATGTATTATACTGGTGAACACAGTAAGCTTACCTGGATGCTCCTCTGATGTGGACACTGTGGAACCCACCTCCAGGCTGTATGGCATGATGGTTGGTTGGGAGCTGTTGGTTGATCCTATGTTTGCCAGGAATTCCTGTGTGGCCAAGAGTGTTTGTTCTGTTGCAGGCACTCCACTGGCGGCAGCACGATCCCTGGCAACAGCAACTGCCCTTGGACGTGCAGCATTGACCATGTCTGTAGCCCGGTGTCTAACCTGATCATAAGTCATGTCCTGTTGGCAAATATTTTTTACAGCCCATGCAAGGTCGGCTCACAATGCTGCCCACTGTTCATGATTGTGGCAACCCCTTTAAACAAGGATGTGATGGTTAAGTCTGAGGGCATCCAGTATAGTGTAATTTTCTGCAGATGAAAATGGAGAATGTCATCGTCAGTAAATTGTTCCTACAAGACAACAAGAGGGAAACACATTAAAGGACCACATACATGGATGTCCACTATGGACAGACCCTACACACCCATAATGGCCTGCACTATCCACTGCTCCCTCCCACGTCATACCCCACACAATACGTGTGTGGCTATCACCAAGATAGTAGCAACACTAGGTAATGTCTCTGTGTCCTGTGACAGATTCTGCTGTATGGCTCTACACCCATCATGGCAGTGTACTGTTGTGTGTCCCCTAAGGGTAAATCCCCACTAATATGTGATACGGTCACTGTTGTACAAATAGTAGTGTGCTATTCCAACAACTATGTAGAGACAGTCCAGCAACACCGTTGTGCCACAATGACAGATAGCAATACAAACCTGCTGTAGTATATGTTCCCTATAGGCATCATACCTCTCAACTATGCAGATGTTTGCAGAATGTCACCATGTTTGCCTCAGAGATGAGGTTCTTCTTGCACAAACTTGTGGATGTTTGACAAGTGGTTGTCAACTGATTGATGGTTGTCAGAAAACTGACACACAATCTGTCACCCATCAAACCCCTCAGACAACACTTATGCTATGGTAATATCTGTTACTCTAATCACATTCTTACTTTTTATGGCCAATATGCATACTCTCTCACTGAGTTTGGGCCTTTTTCCCCCATTAAATATGACTTTGGTCTGGATTCTTACTGTAGGAGGTTTAGAGGTATGTTAGGCATAACTTACAATCAGACAGGGATGAATATCCATGAAACAGGGATTTAGTCAGAGTACATCAGGAACATTCAAGGACACGTTTACAATGTTAGTACTATTTATGTGTGACATTGACAGACTGAGAAGAGGTGAATTACAGTACATCATTTGATGTTACAGGAGTGTTCACCCTTACTTAGTGTCACTATGTCTTACATGTAATCCACTATCTTTACTACAACAGCCGACCATTGTAGGTGGGATGGACAGGGACACAATAGAAATGTGATTTAAAGCAGGGACAATTGAGAATGCCTGTATGTGCTGGACAACAGGGTATCACTAACACACATTATCATAGATCTAATACAAGCCTACTGTTTTAAGCCCTATTCCCCATACCTCTATCCTCCCATCTGCATCCCATTTTATGGAGAAATGTAGTACATATCTGGTAGGGTGATGTATTCCTTTTTTGAAGAATTCCTCAGCAAATGCTTTGCACATATGCTGCCTGTGTGAGTAAAACCACATACAGACTTGTTCCCCTTAAGCAGTTGCTTGCCTTTTGTAACAGGTAATTGCTCATGCACAAATCTGTGACTCAGAATTGCTAATTACATCCAAAGCAGCTCAATTGCACTATCATTAGCCAATGGCATGGCACCACAGTGCAATATATAAGGCCTTCATGTAGGCCTTGGATCATTTCTTAGTTTTTGAGATGGACATTACTGAGGCATGGAGACTACAGCATCACAGGGGGTAAGTACAAATACTGTAGATGAGAGAGATGAAGTATGTCCACAGTTTTGCCTCATATGTTTGGTCAGTGTCCCATGATAGTGTGGTCATCTGGCAGGTCACTGGCAAACATTGTGGTTTGAGTTCAGAAAGGAGAGAGAGACATGTGAGTGTCACACTTCATACCTATCAGAATATGCATACTAATGCAGAAGCTGCTATGCTATCAACTTACTGTCTTTGTAGGGGGAAAACTGTGAATCATGTACCTGTCTCTAGGACTTTGCCCCCCCCTTTATGTATGGTTGTGTCTGGATCATGTGTTATAGGGGGTTGGGAGGTATGGCCTGTCTGTAGCAGCTACCTTAACATACAGTTGCTGCAGCCTAGGACACAATGGAGGTAGTGTGAAAACTTTAGAGGCCTGTAAGATGTACATGGAACTATGGCAGCTGTGGTAGCCCTGTTGTTACAGCAGAGTGAGGGTAAGGGTACATCACAGTCCAATTGAGGCATGTGCTTAAGGTACATCTGTTATGCAACAGTGCCAATAGCAGAGTAGTAGGTGAGATGTAGCTAGGCTATATGAATATGTGCAGTATGTCCCTACCTGCAAGCGTGCGACTTGCAAAACTGGATAGCTGATATTTCAGTAGCAGTAACTTATGGGGATTAAAACTGCATAACTCAGTCATTACTTTGTGTGTTCACAACTTAGGAATTGAAGTGCAACACACTGGATTCAAACCCAGGACTGTGTGCGGCAAAATGTCCTGTATGCAAGGCATTTAACAGACTGAGATACTGCACCAGTGCTACAGCAGATGTATTTTCCAGATATATGTGCTGACATACAGGCTGTGACACACATCCGCATCAATCAGTATGTGCATGGCTTTTAAAGGCAGTTGTTCTGCAGCAGTGTCCCGTTTGAACATATGTACTGCGCCACTGATGCCTTAGTAGGTGTGTTTGAAGATGTTGCAGGTAAAAGTAAACATTTACCTGCTACCCTAGGCCTCATATACTTCCATTATTTTTTATATGGCTGTCTACTGGTGTATTTTTGCATCAGAGTCCCTGGTTACACTCCCATTTGTCACATTAGGTTTGATTTTTGTCTGTCAGTGACAATCAGCATGTATTGCTGGAAACACCTGCTTTAATTAAGATCTGTGTGGCCTAGTGGGTTAGTGCAGTAGGCTGTTGTTGACAGGGGCCTCAGCATGAAAAATGGCAGGGGGTATTATTTTATACATGTGCCTAACACTGTGAGAAATACATAGGATCATTAATGCACATTAAAGCTCATTTAAGCGGCTTTGTGCAGTGCTGCACAATGTTTCACATCGCATCACTCCACCTAGCTCCACGCAAACCTGTGCAAAACATTTAAAAAGAAATGAAAAAGGGGGTGATAGGATAGTGGTGAAATGGGGGCAAGCAGGGGGAAAACAGTAAAATGCAGGTAGGCATATGCAAGATGGGTGTAGGGAAGAACCATAGCTTTCCATTTCTTGTACAGCAACGACTGTGCAGTTTGACAGATTTTGTGGATGAATTTGGATTCTCAAACCCCAGAGAGAAGGGTGAGGACAGCATAAATGTGTTGTGAAGCCAATTGGACCAAATTAGTTGTGTCCAGTGATCACGTGCGAAATGGAGAGCTATGTATGGGGCAATGTTTTTTTTTTGGGACATTTTTTTTTAATAAGGAAAGAGTGGAATGTTGGGAAAGGGATATAGGTACATGTGGGGAGGTACGTTGGGTAGGAAAGAATGCAATTGCAGACAGACAGAACAGCAGCCGGGGGTGGTCTGTGACACATGAGGGGTGTAAACACCTTGGGTGGGGAGGGTGTTGTGGATTCTGAAGTAGATGTGCTTCCAGATGGCAGCAACATAACTGAGGTCCTCACTCATGGAAAGTCCGCACTGCTCCTTCTCTGTCCTGAAGGTAGCTGTGCTGGAGTCTGGGTGCCAGGGCCAGGCTTCCCCATCAGGTTGTCAAGTCTCTTCTCAATCCGGCACAAGCGATGTTCATAGCTTCTATAAACAATCTTGTGCACCATGGCCAGTAGTCAATCCTGGGTAACTACCGCCCTTCCACAACCACTCCCACGGGAATAGCCTCGTCCCCTGAGGTGGTTCCACTCAAAGGTGGTGCAGGGCCAGCAGAGGTGGCACCACCGGCTTGTGGCCCAGATATGCTGGGAACCGGTGCCATGGCCGGCTGAGGTAGGGTAAGCAGATCAGCAGGAACTGGTCTACCCTGATGTGCTGTGGTTATGGAGGTGAAGCAATACATTTAGGTTAGTTATGAACAAAATCATTGTTAGTAATAATAGCATGCCAGAACATTGGAAATAACCCCATTACATTTCAATGCATAGTATGTGAAGCACAACAATGAAAAACAGAACAGTCAGTATGACAGCATGCCAGTAACGGTTATGGCATATGGCCAACAGAATAGGTAATTCAACAAGTTACATTAATATGCGACCATTGTAATACATAACAATAATAAAATACATGCACCAAAATAAAGTTTATGGAACAACGTATGTTAAAAGTAAACCATAACCAATACATAACAATAATAAATATTTGAATATAAGGTGTGGGGAGAGAGAGAAATACAGTCTATTAATACCATTATGGGCTAGATAGTTGACAAAAGTACTGCTACCTACTCGGTTACCTATCAAAACATCTACTCTTCATAACATCTAAACTCAAAACATCAAGACCATAACACCTAAACTTCAAAACATCTAAAACTCATAACATTGAATCTCAAAACATTGAAAACTGCAATGCAACTATAAATAACATCCCACGCACTGTTTGCTACATTTATGCAGGGGGGGGACCACCTGCACCTCCCAAGTGGGGGACTCTGCCCCCCACACCCCACCCGTAAATTAAACATACTAACTCCAAGGTCTCACTACAGTGGGGTTAGGAAATTAACTTTTTCCCCCATTGTAGTGCGACCTTGGAGTTGGTATATTTAATTTACTGGAGGGGGTGTGGGGGTGCAGGGGGGCTTGCACCCCTGCATAAACATAGTAAAAACTCTGTGGGATGTTATTTATAGTTGCTTTGTAGTTTTCAATGTTTTGAGATTCGATGTTATGAGTTTTAGATGTTTTGAAGTTTAGATGTTATGGTCTTGATGTTTTGAGTTTAGATGTTATGAAGAGTAGATGTTTTGATAGGTAACCACCTACTTTACAGGTCTGTTCTTTATTTATGTGTAAAAGTTCCCTACAGCTGCTGTAGTACATACATTCCTCTCAAGCTACCAACATGGGACAGTATGGGTCAAGCAGTAACAACTGCATGTACACAACTACACAGAGCACTTGGACTTCAGGCGTACCTATATAACTACCAAGGTGTACTGTGGGCTGATGTAGTGTTACTTTGCTATTTACATAATCATGTAGAGGATACAGCTGTGAAAGATGAATTATGCAACAGTAATTATATCCGTGACAGCGTGACACTTGAGAGACATGTATGTGCACAGTACAGACAGTAAACAACTATCACGCCTTGCTTGGCAGACATGGGGATAGAACCCAATATCAGTGACTGCAGAGGACATCTGCGTGAAATGTATTAATTGACTGCATCAGCATTTAACACACACTCCAGGCATGCAGCCATACCAAAGCTTATACATTTTATTTCTTTTACTTTATGTTATTATTATTATTACACTTATTTCCTGTGTTTTGTGCTGGATTTTCACATTCCTGGTAATGATTATAATAGTCTGCGACATGTAAACACACAATAATGTACTCATAATATGGGATGCCTCACCCATTTACCTGTAGTTCCTGTAGAGAGAATATCTGTAAACATTACGTGACTGATACTGTAATATTTAGATGTACATAGCACTGGATTTGAACCCTGGTCTGTGTGCGGCAAAAATGCACTTCATGCACAGCATTTAGCAAACTGAGCTACTATTCACTGATGATTACTGACTGACTGATATTTTCCTAGAGTTCACCTGGCACTAAAATGTGACCTGCTAATAGAGGTACAGTTTTATACTTGACTGCAGTGATAGTTGAACACACATGCATGACATTCAAGCATGACAGAGATACTAGGTTAAGTATACATTACTACATAGAATTCAGGTGTACACATTATATTGTTAGTGTGTTGAAATATTTGTGAAGTCAACAATCAGTATCCGATTATGGGTTATTATTTGCAGTCTACAACTAGTACACAGCCTGAATGCTTGTAGCTGACATGCAATGGTGAAAACAATACAATCCTTCTGTACACAATTTACCTTGGTGTTATTGCTATTGATCCATGTGTCATTGCAGACCAGTTGCCATAAGTCATTTCTTACAAAACGACTCTGGACCTACACTTATTGCACAGCAGACTTAATTAGATATACCTTCATGCAGATACTGATGCTATTTTGTGTTTTTATTGCATAATAGTTGTAATGATTGACTTCTTACTAAACAGCCCTATTGCACAACAGACTTTATTGGACATACCTTTATGCAGGTACTGATGCTATTTTGTGTTTTTATTGCAGAACAGTTTTAGTAATTGATTTCTTGCAAAACAGCCATACTTCCAGAGTCATTGTACAACAGACTTTATTAGAGAAACCTTCAATCAGTTATTGGTATAGTTTCATGTTTTTATTGCACAACAGTTGTCATTATGCAGGTGTTGCAATACAGCTGTAATTCCAGTTATTGCACTACAAACTTTTATTGCATATACTTTATTATGGTTAATGCTTCCCCTGCTTATGGCACTACAGTTAGCAGCATGCATGTCTTGCAGTACAGGTGTAAGTCCGCATTCATTGCAATACAATCTTTACTGTATATACCTAATCACAGTTAATGCTTTACTCTTTAAGTAAGAGCAGGGCACTGAAGTTGCCTTCATTAAAAGTTATCATCACAGTTTTGGTGGTTACATCTATTAATGTTAACTTATGTGTCTGATCTCATAATTCTTCCTGTCTTAACTTAGCCTTACCTAGATTGGCTAGTTCATTGCTGGAGCAGTTAGAAGTGGCATCCTTTGTTGAATTCCACTCCCCTTAGCTTGATGGCAAAATCTGCTTGCCTACTCGTATTAATATACTAATCTTGTTTTTTTTTTTTTTTTACACTAACCACTTTTTACTTTAACTCACTGTTCCAGCTCTCTCTGCCTTATTTTTGTTCTAACTTAATAACCTTTACACTAACTAGTTCTTTACTTTAATACACTGTTCTAGCTCTGCTTTCTCCTCCCACTGATCCTCTTAAGTCAATCACTTTTACCTTTAACCCATACTTGACCTACTTGGTCTCCCTCCCCACTCCTTTCCTTAGCAGTCTATATCCAACCACAGCATTGCTCTGCCTGGCATGATTGGAAACTACTTTTTCCTGATTGTGTTTTTTGTTTCAGACAATGGGGGGGGGGTGGTAACACCACTCAGTCAGTCAAACTATGCATAGTTTTCATCCATATCCACACTACCCCCTTTCGCAACTACCCCCATATCATTGCATGTATAGATTAGCCACTGTCACTCAAACACATCTTGCCAACCTAAAGTATTACACTCCTCCCTGTAATAAAGCTCATCCCATACTCACACTCCAATTACATATTTTGAAACCCTTTTATTATACACTTCAAATTACTATTCTTTTAAACTGGGAGACCAATGTATCTATCCTTCTCAGGCTGAAACTTAGAGTCATACAACTCCTAGCTGTCTTTGCAAACAATTTAACTGCTTAGGTACAGCGATACCACAGTTTCTGACCTGTAATACTACTTTCACAATAATTTTGCCCTTTCTGTCAGTCTAGGAGGCAGTAAGATCTTATTTTGCTCTCCCCTTTCAACCAAAGAGGAGGATAGGCCTTATATCTCCTTTCCTTTTCACCATCCAGATAGGCTATACAAAAAGTGGGTAAAGGTCAAAGTAGCCAACAGGGTTAATCCCTCCTTTCCATGTCCTCAGCCTTGCTGGCAAATTGGATGAATTTCTATCACCTCCTTTTCAAAACTTTTTTTACTGACAGTGACTCATAGATGCCTCTCCTCTCTTGCCATAGGGATGGAGAGGGTTTTTCTTTCCTTCTCTCCTTCTCAACTTAGGAGGCAGCTAGACTGCAATATCTAGACTCCGCTTTACTCTAATAACTTTACCAGTCACCTTATTCCTTACTCTCAACTCTCATTACCTTATCCCTTCCCATATTCAAATAGATCAGTTTAAGCATTTTCATACCTGTGTTATATTGCCCCTTTCTGAAAAAGCTCTTCAATTTTTCCCATACTCATAACTTTGAAAAACATGACATATTGTCTGACCTTTAAGCATTTAACCTTTAACTCTTTCTCAAATATATCTTTTTTATCTTCTTAGTTTATCACTATCCCTCAGCCTGACCCTTTCAATGCTGGTTGTGTCTTTTTCTTACACCTTTCTCCTACATCATTATATTTACTGCCACTATAAATAACAACTAAGCAAAGATAGTAACTTACATAACAATGAGATAATACATTATCCAGACTTTGTTGTTGTGTCTTTCGGCTTTTCCTGGTTAGGGGTCCCCACAGCAGAACTCCGATCTGCTAATAATTGGCAGTAGATTTTTACATGCTGAGTTGCTGGCCCTGATGCACAACCTTCAACGAAGGTATGCCCATTCATACATGTCTCCACACAGAAGACGCTCTAGCTGAGAATCGAACCAGACAATGTCTTACTGTGAGGTGACAACACTACCACAGCACCACCACCACAGTGTCTCACCACCATATCCGGACTTTGTTAATATGAAAAAAAAATTAACCACAGAGAATAATTCAAAGACCTACTTACTAAACTTTTCTATCTGCTATTTGAGATCATGTTATTGGAGACCTAATCGAGATCATGTTATTGGGAGACCGTCCCTTAAACTCTAAAACAGCATGTAGTTTAAAAAATAAATGGACTGCATTAGAGACATGTTGGATAATTGCACAGCCACATATTTTACATATAACTGAAACTTGAACTAAGGACAACTTCTGACTTTCCACCTATATATGCAATAACTGTACCATGATCAATGACTTGGATGCAGTCATGGAAGGAGCACCAGGCTAATAATTAAAACTAATGTTTCCATTACTATTAAAGAACATTCTAAACATAATCCCACTGATATTAAAGACTGGATACTGTACCACTATAAGGAGTCAATTGAACCTCTACTTTGATGCAGTATATACCATACCTCCTCTTCTATTGCCAAAATGCGACAAATCCTGCTCAGTATGTTCTCCACTGACATTCCCCCAAATTGTACTATTCCTGGGGACTTCAAAATACATGCAACAGGTTCTTATGCCAATCAACTAGATACAATTCTTAAATGCTAACCCTCTTAAAATGCCTAATAGTTCCAGCATTAGAGTACATTCAAAGAAACATGTTTTAAACAAAACTTTAAAAAAGAAACCTACCCTATTACAGAGTTCAATACCCTATTCCAACAACCATCCTCTTTTCCAAGGGATGTCTATTCATTACAGTCTGCTTCCTCTGGTTCTTTCCTAAAACATGTCTTTTTAACTAACGCACTGTAGATTCACTTGCTCAATAAACATGTAAACAAAAATAAAGTGATATTATAATTTACAGAAGTTGCAAAGTAACATTTTTACAAATTTTTTGAATATATTTAATGTCCCATGAACTAAATTAGACGATTAAGCACCATCCATAATTAACAAAACATGTCTGTATAAAACACTACTAGCAGCAATCCAATAAGACACTCTCAAGAACATTTCCATCTGAACAGTCTTAATGCCCGTCACTTCTTATTATTTTAATCTTCATTAGTTTTGCACTTTTGACTAATCCACTTTCAAAGTACAGTAGCTTCAATTGTTGCCTTACTCTAAAGGCAACCATTTGTCTCTCCTGCATCCTTCCTGCAAATAATAATAAACATTCAACTTTGTTCAGTTCCCTTCTTCAGCCCCTAACACTAGCCACATCTAGAGAGACAAAAGCACAATCTTCTTCACTTAGTGTCATCTGGTTTAGCCTAGTCACCACTTCCAGAGAAATAAAAGTTTATCTTCCTTCCTAGCACATGTACCTTTAGCTCTGCAGAGTACACCTTCCTAGTCCTATACGTTTGCTGTCTGCAGAACTTTATGTATAACAGGAGAGAAGAATGCTCCTGCCTAGTCCCATTGGAAGAATAATGCTTGCAAAATTTGTTGAGTTGGCTTTCTTAATTATCTTCCCAGGTGACCATAACACTGACAAAAGTTTCTCTTAACAGAATAAACTTCCAGATGTATAAGCACCTGTCTAAGATATCAGAACTGTGGATGTTGAGGCATTAACAGATGATATTCTATTGCAATTTTAAACTGATCCAGCAAAATTCCAGACCAGTTGCTTAACGTGAAGATATTATTATCAAAACAATCTGAACATTCTACTTGGTCAGATACCCATGAAAAATGTAGATTTCTTTCTTCTTCCTCTGTCTTCCACATCAGCTTGGACCACTACCAAATCCAAATCTTCAACTATTCTATCTGCATAACTTTATAATTCTATTGTCAGCATCCTTCAGATGGTCATAATATTTAGACTCCATCCTGATCTTCATCCATTTTATTGACATAATAACTAACTCAGGCTTTAATCTTATTAATCTTTTGTACCTCATCCAGGACATTTTAAATTTGGCTGAAGGTGGCAGATGGTATGTGGGTGGGGGGTGCAATGGGCTTGCTCCCCTCTTAAAATCAGGTGTAATATGTGTTTTGTGTTTTTCAAGCTTACAAGATTTGAGCATTTCATCTCAGTCTTGTAAGGTTTTTGCATTTGACTGCTCGACTTTCTAATCTGGAACTGTTCAGCATTGTAATGTTCTCTATCCAATCTGTAATCTATTTAGATGTGACTGAGCAGGTATTTTATATGGTTTCCAGTTAGAAAATTAAGATTTCAAAGACATGAAACATTCAGGATTGAGACAATAATGTAAGCTCAACTTCCCCTGATAAAACACAGATTGCACATGCTTTTGCAGGGGGTGCAAGCCCCCTTCACTCCCCCCCAGAACCCCTGCTACTTATATATTCCAACTCTGAGATCACACCACAGTAGGGAAAGGGCAAATTCCCTGATCCCTACTATGCCATGATCTCACACACTTCAGGTTCTGGAAAAAAAAGTTCCATTTCTTTTTGCAGGTTGAAGCTTACACAATAAGAGTATTTCAGCTCTATATTGCAATTTACGTACATTTGACTTCTCGATTTTCTAACCTGTAGCTGGTTTTCTGGAGAGGATTAATATTATTATACAAATGCTTAAATAAATGAGTACACAAAACCTGTAGATGTGGGTGGAAATATTTTGCATTTATTTTGCAGACTCAGCATAAATGTATCAACACATTAAATACATGTATATAACTTCTTTATGTACAGTATCTTTATTTCCACATGTATTATAGATAAGTAGCTTTTCTTTCAAAACTTGATAGACATGATTACTCCACTGCTGATCACACAGGCAATGTATATTGCTGAGCATGCAAACCTTGGATTGATCTGGCTTCACATCACTCCTTCACTGAAAGAGAATTACATTTTTTCAGGACAACAAAATTTGTATTGCATTGGAAACTGTTAGCATTCACATTCATTTCATGGGCAAATAGCATTTGTTCCAGCTTTAAACATTTTGCAGTGTGCCCTTGAAATGCATATCATTTCTACTAAACTTTTTGGGGATTTACATTAATACAGAATATACTCAAGCATACATAAATACATTTAGCTTTAGAGTCCCTAATATTAATTTACAAAAGACAGTAATTTACCTACTTACCTACCTCTGGAAAGGTCAGTGATCTTGGAATTGTACTGTGAGTCTTATTTCATGTTCACTCAGGGTTATTTGGATTGCCTTGCCAAAGGTGTAGCTAGGATGTGGCAAAGGGGGTAGCAGCCCCAGGTGCAAAGTGTAATTTGATGTGATCTTCATTACCACCATTCAGTATTTGCAGAACTCCATTACTGCTCAGTGTTTCTGCATTACTGCTCAGTGTTTCTGCTTTACTTCATTATTGGCATTCAGAAATGAATGCTGATAATTAATTTTTGGTAAATACTGAAGTGCTCTGCAGTCCCTCTCAGCTGTGGCAAACCACATATTACACTTGTTGTAGCAAGTGGTCTACTGCAGATTCATTTTTTTTCCAAGCCTCAAGTGTCTGATGACCCTTCTGGGGGGTCTCAACCAGAAGAGATCCCTACATCACTGAGGCTAAGAACCTGCAAAAGAAAATTGGTTAGCGTGTCAATGTAAGAACATAATCTATGTAGATAAGTCTGCCCTGTTCAACACATCTCTGCCCAGTGTTTCATGTCTAGTCTGGTTAACTATAAGAAAACTTCTTCTGGATACACCATTAATAGGGTGATCATTTGTGAAAGTGTATCTTTAGTCTACATTGAAACTTTTCCTTTGGCTTGGTCTATCATTTCATATTTACAATTTCTGATCTCATTCTGCTTTTTGAACAATGGCAACTGCTGTTCTGGATTTAGCAGATGTCTGGTTGGCAGACTCCTTAGTCTCCTTGATGTGGCTTGGTTTGGCCATCTGTCTCACTGGTTTAGGTGTTGATCTTTCTGGTTCAGATATCTCAGGTACAGCCTAGGTGTATGTATTGTTTCACTTTACTATAGTCCCATCATTTGTTTAGATTATGTATGACTTTAGTGCAATGCACATTTCCACTATCACACTGATCATCTCCTGTTGTCATTCCCTCTATAACTTGCAGCAAACTGCTCTGTCCATGTTCCACAGTAGATATTGGACTGATAGAATACCTTTTTCCATAGAAGTAACTGTATGTGGATTTGGTCCTTTGGTAATGCTTCCCTATTGTTTTGTATAGAATAGTCTTTATCAGTACTTTTGATTTTAGGCTAGGGACATATGTTTAGATTTCTCTGCCCAACATTAGCTGTGCTGGACTCACACCAGTTGCACTGTATGAAGTTGCTTTGTCACTCAGGTAATGTATGGATCCAGTTGTTTGAGAACTTTCTTAACTGTCTGTACTGCTTTCTCTAGCAATATTGTTCAGTTGAGGGCAGTGAAGACTTGACATGATAAGGACAAATCCAATCTCTTTGCTGAAGTTTAGAAATTGCACAAATACAAACTGAGTTCCATTGCTGGCAATGAGTTCTATGGATATCTACACCTTGCTACCATTGTCTTGAAATTTAATATCACCTATTAACAAATGATTGTGGGTAAGTGGATTATTTCCATGTCTCCAGAATAGTAGGCTGCTGCCCTAAATAATGTCTCCCATCATATTTACATGGGTCAGCTGCCATTTTCAGGCCTAGCCTTTTTAGCAATAGTGTGATTGTAAGAGGTTCTGTTTTGCACTAAAACATCCAAATCATACTAGTCATCCCTGATTATCCAACTAATAAGAGTTAATGAGAAGTACTCATGGTCTAAGGTCTGTTTGCAGCTGGAAGCAGTCAAGTCTCAGTAAGTATCCAGAGAATCATGCACATTCAAATGTCCATATTCCTATTAGGCATTCAATTTTCTGATTTGGGAATATCTCCTTTCTGTTTTGGTCAGCATTCTGAAACAGAATGCAATTGGCTTAGGTTTCTCTCATCTAATTGCATTAAAGCAGCACCTAGTCCCTAGCTGTTAGTATCATCACTAAGTATGGTACATTTATTGACATCTTAGTATGCAATCAATGATGTGGACTGTGACACCCGTGCACTGGCTCAACAATCAAGGAGTCGCAATCCTCACCCCTAACACAAGTGAGGGGCATCTACTTTGGGAAGGATAACAAATACACACACACAGTAAAGTACAATTTCCCTTAAAAGCACACAGAGATCACAGTCAGTCTGGGGCTAGTTTCTCCCTTTCTGTCCAAATCCCCAATAAGACTCCCCACTGGCACAGCTATAGAGTCCAGATCTCAGTCTAGTGGTCAAGCTAAAACCTCCAGCACCGTCTCTGTCCAACCAGTGCTTTGTGTCCCTGCCCAAGTAGCTGACACACACACACTTTGAGATATGAGTTATATACAAGCACACAGGCACTCCTGGGGAAGGCTGGCACAGGTTCTCCTGCTATGCCCCATTGTGCCCAGATTATACGGTAGTACCACTTGCCACCAACCACTAATATTAGCTACTAATAAGTCCCTTATCAAAGGGTGTCCAATTGTTACTGTGCAATATTATTATCCAAATGATAAGTGTAACGAACAGCAAGGCTTATTTTGGGTGGCTGGGACAATATTACTATATACATGCAATGTGCTCTAGTGCTTAAATTATCTCTACATAAAACAGCCACAGTTGAAAGGTTTAAAAATATTTAATAATAAATAATAATAACACAAGACAATACTTCTTACTACACAGTGCTAGTCAAGAGTTCAGAGATCACAGAGAAATGCTTAAAATAATATAGTAGAAAAGTTCTGACATCAATACAGAAAACAGCTAGTCTAAACTTACTATTTTCTATCTATTTCTTAAGAGAAACACTAAAGTCTAAGATCCTACTTACATACAGACAGAGCAAAGCAAGTGCTGGTGATGCTGTCAGTTCTGAAGATAACACAGTACCACTGACTCATTTCAGATTACATCATTATTCTCTGTTTCCAGGGCTAACAGAAACTCAAAGTGTAACAGCCATTTTGATCTTGCAGCTGGTCAGGAAACCAGAGCAATAAAAGACATTGTACGTGTAAATTCTACCCATTAACTCTTGTCTCAAAATAATAGGAAGAATTCCTTCATTCAGACATCTCGGCTCCGAGTTCTGAGATCAAACAATTATACGATGCTTGACTTATCAGCATTCCTCTAGCAGAGTGCAATGTGGTTACATTTTTGAAGTTCAACATTTACCATAATTTTCTTACATTTAAGAGAACAAGCACGTGGCTTACATTAATATTTACAAATGACAGAATTATCTACAAAATTCTATCTAGCTAGGCTGGCAGCCTTCACGTGGACATTAACATAGATGTTACCTTTGTGAAAGCCTGCTCATGGGAATGTCTGCATATGCACTCAGCATCCTGTCTCAGTACACCTGGTGCAGGATGTAATATTGTTGATAGTTGTGGTGCAGATTTGCTGAAGAAATTGACGATGATGGACACATGTTGAAATTCCATTACATTTGTAGAAATATGCAACTCAGCAATAGATCTAACTTTCTTGCATCTGGCCTGATGCCATCGCCACTGGTGCAATGTCCAAAATATTGAATTTGCAATTTTTCTGAAGCACCACTTCTCTTTATTTAGCCTGAGCCCTGATCTCTTAATGGTCTAAAGCTCAGTTTCCAACCTTTGATCATGCACCTGCATCCATTATGACCTCCATCATGACCTCTTAAAGAGGTGCTTATTTCATGCTGGAAAATCTCTGGAGCAGATGCGGTCCCATAGTAACTCTCTTAAAAAAAATCTCCCTGCTGGTGTGAAAAATGTCATTAGCCTTTGGTGCTTAGATATAGGTATATTTTCCAAACCTCACTCGATACATCTAATGATGAGAACATATTTGCCTTTACTAACTTTAGCATTATACCTGCCAAATAAGCAAGATAAACCTTTCTCATTTCACTGCATCATCTGACTTTCTTATTTTTGTTAATCATTGGCACATCAATCTGCAAGCTAAGTATTTTTTTCTGTTATACCAAATGCCTGCATTCTCCTTAAATCAGCTTCCACTCTAGCGAGAATAAGGAGCGGTACTTTCCTAGGTGTAATAGGCTCATATGGGACAGCACCTGACTATAGCTTTATTTTAACTGGTTCGCATTTAAGAAGTTCAACATCTCAAAACACATCCGCATTTACTTCATCAATACTGCCAATTAAATCCAGTTCATAGGCCACAGTCCTACTCATCAGATTATTCATATATGGACTGATATATCATATTATATATTCATAATCAGATACTTACATAGACCCAAAATTCATATTGTCATTCTTTCCACTCAGGTACTGCAAGCAAGTTTCCGTTACATCTGAGTTTCCCACCAGGCTAAGTGTTTCTGTTTCTGCTGTAAGGAACTGCAGGCATTTTGAGATTCTTCTGTAGGTAACATGTGAATCCATATAACGTCTGCTTCTGTATCTATTTTGGACTTCACTAGAGTTCCATGAGTTGGAGGAATTATTATATGACATTTTCCACATTGTTTGGCTGTTCAATCACTGATCCCAGAAAAATCTTTTACATTTTGCTCTGCCTTTTGTTTTTTTCTATTTCTACAACCACGTTCAAAACTCAAAAAACATTGGTAAACGCACTTTGATCAAATCTGTAAGACAACATAACTGGGAAATATTCAAATTTAGGCCCTTAGACTCAGCGGTCTCACACAAATTCTCAGTAACCTTGCCCCAGTACATATTAAAAGGATCAAATCCAATCCTGCACCATGGCTAACAAAATAAAGTAAGAAATTATGGCTACAGTGTGACAGTGCCTGGAAATAGTGGCTCAAAAAAAGAACATAAAATACATTTCAACTTTTCATGCAAATAAGAAATATGACTATACCAAATAAATCATGACAAGCAAACATATTATAACACCCTCAGAAATAAACAACAAAACAATCCAAAAGTCTTCTGTGCATCCATAAATAAACTTTTACATCCAGGCCAAATTACCACCCCACCCCAATATCCAACAATACTATTGATTCAATTCCCTCACAGTTTAACAACTCTTTTATACAGAACATATTCTCCCTCACAAACACCAAACTTCCACTACCCTTTCAGTACCAGCACCCTCTGCTAAATATTATTAGCTATTTAACTCTAGCCTACTACCTACTTCCACCATTCCAAAACTCCTACATAAGCAAAAGCCAACCACCCTAGCTGCTGGCCAACCCTACTCAGATTACTTAAAAATGTCTGTAGCTGCAATTGCTTTTCTGGTCTGTATATTGATAACTAGACCTATATCTGAAAAAAATATATTCCTTCCATCTGGAAAATAATCAATTTTTATAGTTTTACACAAAGGTGACATGTCTACTGTGTTTAATAACTACAGGCCCATTGCAGCCCCCCCCCCCCATCTAAAATACTTGAAAATGTATTCATGCTCACCTTCTACAGAACCTAAATTCAAATAATCTGCTCTTGGAAACACAGCATGGTTTCAGACCCCACCACAGCACAACCATCACCCTCCTTCACTTCATCAACACTATAAACCAGCATAGGAAACATATAAAATAGCAAAGGTAACCCAGTGTCAACTGTGTTTCTAGATTTATCCAAAGCTTTCAACACTGTATCACACCAGCACTTACTCACTGAACTCTTTTCTATCAGTGTGTCTCTATCTTGCCTTAAATGGTTCCTTAGTTATCTATCTGGAAGATAACAAGCAGTCAAATGGTAACAGGACCTCTCTTATTCCGTTGTAGTTACCACAAGTATTTATTTTATTTTTATTTTAGTTTACATTTGTTGACCGGGCTAGTCTAGCTGGATATATGTCCATTTTCAGTAGAGGCCCGGGGAGAAAAGCTCCACATAGAAAACTAACAGATACAGTACATTAAAGCGTTAATTACAAGAATATTATGAGATGATTACATGTGTTCTAAGGTAACAAAACATATAACAAAAAACACATTTTTTTTTTTTTTTTTTTGTATGAGAAGAGGGAGAAAGGATTTAGAAGTAGTTGGAAGACACACAAAGTAAAGTGTAGCAGGAATAAGAGAACAAAGTAGTTAAAATGGGATTGTAAGAATTAGGTGAAGGGTAGTAAGTTGTTGAGACAGTAAGATGGCCTAAATAGGCCTAAATAAAATAAAATAAAATAAATAAAATAAATAAAATACTGAGGTCACCACAGCCAAGCCTTAAAACAGCCAAACTGGCTTGAACTTAACAACAACATAACATAATCTCAGCTACTTATGGCAAACAGATAAATTATCCTGAACACTGCCCTGCATTAAAAAACACGTTATTGCCCTAAACCCCTATAATGAATCTCTGTTCTGGTGATACATTTCTACTAAGCACTACTAAAGCAAATACTTCTTTGGAGGACCCACTATAACGCTAGAACACCATCCCTACACAAGTAAAAATGAATAAGAAACTCCCAAGCTATAAAATCCAGCTCAGACAATACCTTACCCAGTCCTGTTCATGTTCATCACCAGGTTGAGACCACTAGTAAAAGCACCTACTTCTTATTGCTTATCACTAACTTTTTGCCCTCCTCAACTTGAACCATTACACCCTTAACAACATTTCCTCCTGCACTTGAATGAATGCATCCCCCCTTAAACAACACTTCTCATACTGCTCCTTTTCTAACTGCCCCCATCCAGTGCACTTACCCTCTCATGCATCTCCTGTACACCTAAGATATAAACCTTTAGATACACCAGCTTTGAAGAGGCAGCCTAAAGAGAAACAATCCTATACCATGCTCTCTCAGTCATAACCTGTTACCACTGTTATCCTCCTACAGACTACTATCTCCCCTCCTGCATAATTTTATAACATACTTTGTTATATCTCTTGAACTTTTTGCAAGCCTATGCAATACTAAAATCTTCTTTCTTACATAATTTTATAACTTACTACATTACATATCTTCAACTCCTTACAAACCTTTCTTTACTGAAAGAACACTAAACGTCTTCAAAACAATGTTTTCCATTCTGAGGTATCAATCCTTGTACTTCTCGCATGATTTTACAGCTGGAACAACTGTGTAAACTTACAATTGTTAATTAAATACTTTACTGTATATACCTGTCTTGCAATTATATTTATTTTGTTAGAAACGTAACTGTTGCTTTTCTGAGAATTGCTTGAAATTCAGATGTTGATATAAATGTATTGTGATGGAGCTTTTCTCCTCGGGCCTCTCCTCAAAATTTGTTCAGCTCATTTGGACTTTCCCTGTCAAGAAAGACAAATAAATAAATATTTATTTAACTACTTAAGTCTTAAATACAGCAGTAATGTGTCCCATCTTGTTACACTTGTTGTAGTTCCTTTTTCATGCTGAGCATTGTTCTGACCCTGTGCATTTTTCAAGCCTGCATTCATTCTTTTTGCTGTTCGCATTTGTTTGTTTCAGTATATCCTCCCTGTGTCTTTGTCATTTTTTTTTTTTTTTTGTGCTCCAGTTTCCTGCAACCTAAGGACATTCCAATATATGAACTGCCATGCCTGCAAATTGATTGTTGGCATGCGTGAGTATGTGTATTTGTAATTATGTTGTGTTTTTAATTATGGGCACCCCCTTAAACTGGTAAGAGACAAAATAATTTTCAGTAGGATGGTATTAGGACTATTTACGACTGCATCACTTAAAGGATTGAAATTTTAGCTAGCATTGAAAACTTTACATGCTTTGATTCTGATGAAATGACATCTGTTTTACTACTTGGGTGTGACCTTTTAGTATCTGGGTATATACTGAAGAGGTTCATGGGTGGTGAGTGGATGCATTTGAAGGAGTTTATTCTGTACAATTTTTCAATGTGTATCCTAGGATCATAAACAATGAAAGGGATGTTGGGGGAATGTATTTTTAGTGTTTTCTTGTAGGCTTGCTCTTGCATTGCTGCAATGAAGAGAATATATGAGAATGGTGTAGAGTCAGAGCCTCTTTGCAGGGTGGCTGGAGTAGATACTGCCATGTTTTCTAATGCTGCACGTGTCTGTTTCTGTTTATGCCATGTCTGTCTCTGGACTGTCAGTCCAACCATTTTTGCCAAGTACCATCCTTATAAATAGAAAAAAAAAATGTTTAAAGCAAATATAATATAGCATCCCAAAGGTTGGGAGGGTGGCCTATTGGTTAAGGTGTTTGCCTTACAAACACAAGGTACAGGGTTTGAATCTCCCAAGGGATAATTGGCTAAGCTTAAAATGGCTCACAAAGGCAGCTAGCCTAGTACTAACCTATGAACATGGACATTTCATCTGGTATATACCCTGTTCCCCAATGCATGCATTGTAATTTCTCTGTCTGTAGAGAAGGCAATTTGTTTTTGGATTTCTTCTAACTTGTTTTATAAGTGAGAGTTACAACTAAGCAATTTCAGTTACATTTAAAAATGCTTTCCCATTTTTTTATTTGTTTGGATTATGACCCTTTTTGTCATGTACCTTTGACAATTTGTTCACTTTCACTAATGACATAGCACCATAGCACATTGATGTATGAGGTGTTAACTAGGCTATGACTTTCTCATGTTAGGATCTGCCCAGAAGCATGAAAACTAAATTTTATCAGTGTTCAGTCTTTTGCTTTTTAAAAAAAGGAAGGTACGATTCAGACCTAACAATGACCTGACCTGGAACATATGTTTGTCAAAAGTATTTGTTCACATTCACTTTGGCTGAAGTCCATCAGGCAGTAAATAGGGAATGTTAAATAAAATAAAGAACAATCCCATGCAAGCAAAACATGTTAAAGCTGGCACACCTCTCTGTCAGAGAAACATTTTGACACCTTTTATGACCATGAAGTTGCCAAGAAAAATGCCTTTCTGAAGTTTTCCTTAATGACTACGTTTATTCCTCTCTATTTTCTTTCTTTGCCAACTGCAACAGCAGCAAATAGCAAGAAAACATTTCTAATAGTATGTCCTTAAATCTAAAATGTAGAAAAAAGTTTGCAAAGGATCTGCACGTCTGTACAATATTCTGAAATATAACCTTTTCTTTCCCTAATATGCCATACATTTAAGGAACAGTTAGAATAGAATCTGTAGCCATTAAACAGGAGATTTTCCTCCAGTCCATCTAAAAGGTGACAACTTCAATTTGCCATGATGAGTGCCTTTTGGATGCTAGTCTACACAAGCAGATGTTTCTTCTTTGTAAATAGGGAGTATGTTTTGCTATCAATATCAAATCACTATCGATATGCACTGCAGTGCATCTACATATGGGCACTGCTACCCAAGAAAAACACAGTATTAGTGAGAAGGAAAAAGACTGACAAAGTACTGAAATACCTGTACCTGTACATATTTTACATTCCTTGTAAAAGGAAATACGGAAGATTAAGTTATTAGTTTTTAAATGTCATATACGTAGATACATGCTTCAACAGAATTTTTGCACAGAAAATTGTTTAAAGATTGTCTCTGAGTTATGTGAGTAGAAATTCAATGTAAAAGTGTTCTATTGTAGCAATAACCCACACCTGGGTGTGGGTAATGCTGGATTTACCTACGGTTGGCGTAGTTTGGTCACAAGGGCAAAGTCTGAGTGGCCAAACAAACCAACCGTGGGTAAATCCAGCATTATCCATACCCAGAAGTGGATTATTGCTATTATACAATGACATTATTTAAGAAAAAAAAAATTACTTTTCTTAAATAATGGCATTGTATAATGCCTCCTTGCTGCCCTTCCGCAGCTGTCTGGTATTCTGCAGCAGTTCTGATGTACTGCGCATGCGTATGCCTACGCAGTACATCAGAACTGTGGGCAAAAGCAACGGAGAAAGCAAGATCTCTGTTGCTTTTTACAAACTGTTTTTGCTGTGTTAAATGGGTTTAACATAGCTAGACAGCTTTAAAAAAAGCAACGGAGAATCCCTGTTGCTTCTTTAAAAACTGTCTCGGTATGTTAAACCCATTTAACATAGCAAGACAGTTTGGAAAAAAGCAATGAAGAAAGCAAGCTCTCCATTGCTTTTTACAAACTGTCTCGCTATGTTAAAGGAGTTTAACATAGCGAGACTGCATTAAAAAAGCAATGGAGAATCTCCGTTGCTTTTTTTAAAGCTGTCTCGCTATGTTAAATGAGTTTAACATAGCAAAACAGTGAGAAAAAAAGAGTTATAGTAATGGAAAAAGTCCGGGCGACCTGACCTTTTTCCATTACTATAACTCTGATTTACAGCATGCACGCTGACCAATCAGCATGCATGTTTTTGAATATTAATGGGGGGAGTTGTATAATGAAAAATAAGTGATGGATAAAATAACTTCTCAAAGGTAATGGAGACAAAAATGTATGTAATTCAAGACTGCTTTGGCAGACATAAAGAAATGTTACTTAGAATGGATGAAGTCACTAAATGCAATGCAATTGCAATATCATGATGAAGAAAGAAATGTGTTGGTTAAATGGCCAATGGGGCCTTTTGAGATTTCAGAATTCCTTTAGATGTTTGTGTTTCTAGTGTGTTCTGACAGTTTAATTAGACAGCACACTTTGAATAATTACTTCAAGCAGTATTTTACATTTTATTTACATTTTATTTAATTTATAAATTTACAACATTATAATAAAGTTGCTTTTTTAATAGTAAAAAAATCAAACACAGGGTTGTTTCGTTTGTTAATGGTTCTTTATAAATATAAATAATTGCATCTAAGGTTGTGTGGGAAAGGGTCTACTTCTCTTTTTCGAAATTACACTTGCTCAAACAAGAAAAGATCGAGACCCACTTTAGAGAAAGTGCACTTAACCAAAAGTGCACTTTCGCGAAACTCACTTTACCAAGCCACAGTACAGTGGGGACAAGGAAATATACATTTCCCCCACTGTAGTTCGATCTCAGAGTTAGCACATGTAAGTAGCAGGAGGATGGGATGCAGGAGTGCTTGCCCCCCTGCTAAAATGTGTTTTTGTTTGCCGGATCAGACCCTAGCTACTTATATATACTAAGTGCGAGAATGTAGTCCGACATAGGTAAAGTGAGTTTCATGAAAGTGCATTTTCAGTTAAGTGCACATTCGATAAAGTGTGTCTTGATCTTCTCTTGTTCAAACAAATGTAATTTCAAACAAAAGAAGGAGACCCGTATGAAAAACTATTAGTATATATGATGCTATCCACCTATCTTTTTCTAGACTATCCAGAAATCTGAATGCTGATCTGGTAGTCCAGAAATTTGAATAGAAACTCAGGTTTTCTGTTCAGCATAGTAAACACAATAACACAGGCTGCCACTTCACTAAGACAGTTTATTTTATTTTTTACAACAACTGCATCAGTGCAATGCAATTATGTTAGCGGGTTCTTAAAAAGAAAAAAAAATACCCTTACAAAAAACGAAGTGAGATACCATACTTATTTATATCAAGAAATGGGCATGGAGCAAGGGAGAACAGGCAGGGTAAGAGATGGAGCCAAGTGTGGAAAAGGAGAAGATAAAAAGCATGGCATATGTCCAGTATTTCCCTCATTCAAAGGGAGCAACTCTAGTTACAATTGGAGTAGCATGGTACTAGACATGCCCTTCCCCTAGTCCTTAATTCTGACATTATTTGCTGTGAAGTGATCACAGTTTATCTGTAAGTAGCTAAAGTTTTGTCTGAAGAAGTCTGCACAAGATCAAAAGAATTTACTTTCTGTTTCTATTTATTTATTTTTGTTGCCTTTAAAGTTTCTTTTGATTAGCTTTCATCCTGTCTTGTTTTATGTTTTTATTAAGTTATAAAATATGCAGTCAATGCACATTATAAATATAAAAACTATGAATGTTCATAGCCCATGAAAATTCAAATAACTTTTCTGTTAAACAATACCCAATATCCACAAATTACTTGTCTAAAGCTTCCTTGTCTATAAACCTTTTGGTATTAGGTTTGATCATGTGTTGCCTAGACAGAATAGCGAAAACAAATTAAAAAACAGTGCAGTGTCTGTACCATATGATATATCCTAAGTCATATGTCAAATGGCATGCAGGTAAGTAGGTGGAGTCCAAGGAAGAACATGGCGTATGCAGAGCAAACAGGAAAGTCGAACACAAGAACAAAATACGTCAGCTTGTTTATAACACATAAACAGCTGCAGTGTATGCTAAACGAATTACAGTGGCAGAACGCATTGACCATTTAAAAATGTTTGGCTGGTTAAGCAAAAGAAAAAACTACTAGATATGACCAATTAGTAGAGGAAGAAAGGAAATTAAGTATATGCCATCAAATGCACTGTTATAACAACAAGCAGATATGACCCCTTGAGAAAAACACAAACTCGTATGCAGCAACAATAAAGTCTACCGAAACAGTAAAACATTTCTAAAGGAAAACAAATTATGATGTTGCGGTCAAATGTGTGACATCAGCCATGATTGTCAAAGGAGGTAGGAGATTGGCTCTAATTCAAGATAGATGATGACAGTTAACATGACACCCCAGCTGCAGGTAAAAATGGGAAAAAGAGAGATGACGATGATAAAACACCTGTAAAATACAAATGCACACACATATAAATAGATACAGAGAGCAATCCAGAGAAAATATGCAGACAGGAACAATAATGTTACAGACACAGAGTAGTATATAATGCAATCACATGTTGAAAAACAAGAGAAACATAATAAACAAACTGTGTGCATGAACATGACAAAAGAAGGTAGTTCATGGTAGTGAAGTCCACCTAATTAAGGAAATGTAGTGTAGCATGCTACCAGAGATGCATCATGACAGAAAGGATGAATATAACAAGCAAGTGTGGTGTAAATCCCCCCAGCCTAACCATACTATGGCCCAGCACAGGCATCATGGGCTGAATAATACAGTGAGGCAGCAACAGAATGCATACTGGGCAAAGAACAAAATGCAAACGCATCTAGTGAGATGGCAGCTATGTAGGCAGTCTGTGCCCTGGGCAAATGGTGCAGCAAGAGTGGAATGGTGACATGACCAGGAGACCAAATGAATTATGTCCACCTTTTGAGTTATGAACAGCTGCACTTTACTGACTGTTATGTACTCCCCACCCCACCAAGGAACAGCTTTGTAAACAGAAGGACTTTATGTTCCATGGGCAGCAGGCACCCCCACCAGGGAACAGGTTTGTAAGCAGAAAGACGCTATGTTCCATGGGTTCAAAGTTGAAGAAAGTTGCTAGAATACAGTGTAGAGCAACAAAGAACTTGAACATTGCAAACAGGCATTATGACACAAAAGGTGTCTAGCATGCAGCAGGTGTCCACAAATGTCCTCAGGCTTTCAGAAAAGATCAAAATCCAGAGTGCAGTAAAATGTGACCGTTATCAAGCCAACAAGTCAACACAGTCCAAAGTGAAAGCACCTGGCAGTAGTGAGCATGGGGATGAAACTGTAGTTCATTTACAGTCTTGTGAGCCATTATAACCAGAAATGTGTTACACTTGGTTAGATAAAAACCACAGCCCGACAATAACATCAACAAGCAAATTCATGTGTGTGTGTGTGTGTGTGTGTGTGTGTGTGTGTGTGTGTGTGTATGTGTGTGTGTGTGTGTGTGTGTGTGTGTGTGAGGGACTGTAAAATGTCTGGGTGTGAGTTTACTGTCATTTTCTGTTTGTGCAATCTCTGAGTTATATAAGTAGGTGGGGTGCAGTGGGGCTTGCCCCCCTTATTATATGTAATGTAGGTTTATTGATTTGTGTTTGTGTGTGTTTTCTTTGTTTATTTGTTGTGTGGGTTGGAAGGTGTATGTGTTGTGTGGTGTATGGTGTGCTTATGTTCGCAATTTTGTGTTTCGCGGTTTTCGGGTTTCGGGATTTCAAGCATTTGACTTTATAGTCTCGAGATACTGAAATTCAAGATTTCAGTATTTCGAGATTATAAAGTGGAACCGTATATATATATATATATATATATATATATATATATATATATATATATATATATATATATATATATATATATATATATATATATATATATATATATATATATATATATATATATATATAAAGGAAATCTCATTCGTTCATAACTATTATTTAATATGCACATAGTACTAATTTTATTTTTTCTCATAGTCATCTTTACTGAAATGCTTGTGTGTTTTTCTTTTTGAACTTGTATCTTCCAGAAAACAGTATTGAATACTTCTTTGGATAGACTAGCTGAATGATTTGTATTCTGCATCTTACTATATGTATATTATTGTACTAATTATTGTATTTTTGCTTATATTTCTGTGGAGCTTTTCTCCTCGGGCCTCCACTGAAAATGTGCCTCTGGCCCAGTCAGACTTTCCTGGTAAACAAATGTAAATAAATAAATAAATAATGGTTTGATTCATGTTACAGATGATAAATGGGAATGCAGTATTTCTCTGGTGGAGTGTAGATAATCTAAATGTAAATGGTGTGGGGATACCATGTGTGACATTTTATGACTACCTAGTATATAGTTCAGGTATATACAGGATGTTAAGTATTACTGTCTTTGAGGAAAGCTGGCTGTACTGTAGACTCTTATTCGGTCGTATTAGACTATGGCATTGTATAACATCCTTCTGTACTCATAGGTATCATTCCATTTCAGCTCTTGACTGTTTTGAGGTAAACAATAAGGCCTATATCCTTTATGAAATATGGAGAAAGGCTGTCAGTCGGACTAAGTAAGTTGATGTAACATAATTTTCATTATGCATAGGCTACAGTTCCCCTCAGTCATACTATGGTTTGACATTAAGCACAGTGTATTGATAATTGGGTACCATCATACCTCCAAAATCCTGATCAGCAGCCCATAATGGAAGAGAAAGCTATTGTGCAGTTTATCATACAGTGCTAACTTGGGACGGTTGGGAACTGCATCCTGAGCTACACCACCCTCCATACTTCCTTAAAAATACACAAAGCTTGGGCCCAGGATTCATTTGTCACAAGGCCACAGGAGTTGTCCCTGTTATGTGGAGGAAATACTTATTACAGAGGCTGGGGCCACATCTTAGTTGGAATCTGTGATCTGAAATATGCCTTGTTGTAAGGTAGTTGTTACCATGCAACTCCCTGTCCTCTCACCTCTGTTCCTGTCCTATTTGTCCATGTGACTGTGTAGTCTCATCCTCTCAAGGACCCCTTGTCCATCCTGTATTTGTATGCATTTCTGCCTCATTCTGCACCCCTCCTGTATGACATTACATCCCAGTCAGTTTGTAAAATCCTGTGCATCTCTTACCTGGCCTCCTGTCCTGAAGTTCTGCCCTGCCTCCCAAATCTGTTATGAATATCTTCTATCACTTCTCATGCTACACATCTGCCATAGAAAATAGAAAAGTGTCTTTCCAGAAAACAAAACATCTTTTCTACCCCCAAGTCACCAGCCTGAAGACTTGTCCATAACTGTATGTCCTATGCAGATTACTTATTGCTTCAAATACCTCTCTTTGATCCTGTTCTATTCCCTCTTTCTCCCAGCTGTGTTGATGTTTTGGCATAGTGCCTTAGTGACATTTCCCCAGAACAACTTGCATTTTTTTTTTTACTTTTGCCTTAGTTTGGGACATATTTCCTTATTATGCTTTTTAAATAAAATCCATGGTCAATGTCGTAAGGGTTTCCACCATATTATTTGTGAAGATTTCTAAGCACAATTTATGGCAGATTATATTAACTTAAATAGTTTGATGTACAACACACATTGTGAGCAGAAATTATCCCTGTTTTACCATGCAGGTTATGGTTGTTGTCGTATGTTTCACATCTTGCTGTTTGGTTTTAAATTGCTTGAGACAGTCTGTAAACTGTAAGACTTACCCCTAATGAAGACTTCTCAATCATTTAGAAACATTCAGTTTTCTTGAGGGACCTACCACAATGATATTGGACTTTTATAGATTGTTAAAATCCATATTTAAGGCTCCCTTTGGATCCATTGGATTTTAACTAGCTAGTTGATAAGCCTTTTTGTTATAATATTAATAATTTGTTATGTGACACTTTTCTGCTGCTCTATGTGCTGAACTATTCTAAAATTAGAAATGTGTT
Source organism: Protopterus annectens (assembly GCF_019279795.1). NCBI lineage: Eukaryota > Metazoa > Chordata > Ceratodontiformes > Protopteridae > Protopterus > Protopterus annectens. The sequence continues at coordinate 771,884,825 of NC_056731.1, forward strand.
GACTTTCTTGTGTTTATTATGACTTTAATTTATTCCACAATAGAAGGATTTCTAAAAAGAAGAAGAAACTTGTGAGTTGATAACAATGGCACCCTTGTGTACTCCATGCCATTACTACTGGACCTATGAATATCACATCCATCCACACACACACACACACACACACACACACACACACACACACACACACACACACACACACACACATCACACATATACAAACACCACCACATCCAACACTTAAACACTCATACTTTTACCTGCCTACCCTAACCCACACGTACAACTTACAAACGCACTGACATACACTCAAACACCTACTTTTTTTTTTTTTTTTTTTTGAGTAGTAATAAAACTGAGGAGAGGGAGAAAATGAGGTAAGGAGTGAACAGTGTGATGACAGAATTATAGATATCTTGTCAGTCAGGTTTGGCGCAGGAGTGATGCCAGATTTTGGATAGATGTTCAAATAGTAGCTGTTTGAAATTGGTAGATTCAGATGTGTTTTGGTGGATGTGCAGTGGAGAGTTCCATAATTTGGCTATTTGATTTGAGAATAGGGCTTCACTGTGAGTGTTGTTACACTATGTGGGCATGAGTAGGGAACAACAAGTTCCTTGAGGGGTGGGCAATTGTCAGGATGGAAGATGATATTACGTGTGAATTTAAGTTGGTAGAGATGGAGAAGGTTTGGTAGCTCAAGCCAATTTAATTTATGTAGAGTAATAAAATGGTGGGTTTGGTGGGGAAGGTTGGCAACGAAACAGGAAATTTTGTTGTAGCAAGTTTCCAATGTGGTTAAATCTGATTTTCTTTAAGGTGGTAAAGAGAGGGAAAGCATATAGGAGCGTAGAGAGGAGGAAGGTCCTGGATATGGCTAGTCTGGTATTGACAGTAAGAAATGGCTTGCTTCTATACAGTGAGCCACGTTTGACATGAACTTTCTTAACTGTGATGTTATGGGTTGGTCAAATCTGAATTTGTTGTCAATAGTCATGCTGAGGTGTTTTGTATGGTCAACTGGTTGGATGATTGTGTTGTTTGCTGAGAGAATGGTGTAAGGAGGGGTGGTAGGTGATTGTTTGCTACTGGTTAATAGCATTAACTGTCTCTTTTTGGGGTTGAGGATTAGTTGGGATTTACCTGCATGCTTACCTCCTACCCAGCCTAATGTACTGCTCCCAAATTCTCACAAATCTCAACTCCTCTCTACTTACAAAACTAGAGTGTGCTTGCAACAAGGTAGCTAGATTTTCAGCCAAACAAACTTACAAATCCCATCACTGTCTCTCCCTAAAAAAACTAAATTGGCTTGAACTACCTCACCTGCTTCTCCTCTCTCAGCTCCAAATCATCCAGTCTATTCTGTTTCAGCCCTCCTACTGTCCATCTCTATCCTCCCTCATCTCCCATTATTCTCTTACTAGACATCTCTGGAGCTCTACCCAAGACTTATTACATATCTATAAACCTAAGACCAAATCCAGGTGCAACATATATAGCTACCACCCTTTAAGACCTGCACTAATGAAAAGGAGGGTGTGGTACTGAATGTTTACTGAAGATCTATATAAAAACTGCAGTGTCATTTGAGTTTTGTATCTGAAGAAAGGCTTAGTCCCGAAAGTGCTCATTCCTGTGTTTTTAATTGTGTTTTAAATAAAAGTTTTGAAGCTGTTCAGCGTGGTGGCCAGTACCTGCTTTTTTCTTCTTTCCTTTGAAATTTTTGTAAGCAGGCAGCCTTTGGTGGAGTATCTACGGTTCTTTTTGGTTTGACTTTACTGGTGTGTGTGAAGACTCCACAAATTATGGCGGAACAGCATGATGTTGTAGTGGAACCAGGTCACAGTTTTTATGGTTCATCTACAATCTGGACAGAGAGAGTAAGAAGAAATGTGACAACTACAAGTAATCCTTTACTTACCTTGGATTTACAGATACTGTCTGGTGAACATGTGGTGGGTGATTCTGCTCAAAAAGTAAGAGTAGCCATTACTGACTTAGTAAATACCTTGCATAATAAATTAATGAAACTAAAGCATCTACAGTGACAAAGACATTATTTGGAGGCCTGTTAGCAGTTTGATATAGTTCCCAGAGGTCTTTGTGTACTGTGTATGCCTACACAGGGTGAGCACTATCCAGAACTTTTAGCCAAGTGGCAGTGTTTAAATTTAGAAACTAGTTTCTCATACATGAATTTATTGTTAGACTTTCATGCTCCACAAGAGAATATTTTGGTGAAAGAAATTGAGACTTTACAAAAAGATTTAGAGCTGGAATATGTTGGTGATTTTTACATGAATAAACTGGAAGAGATGTATTGCTTGGTATCTACCTTAGACATGAAATTGAAGCAAACAAAAACCAAGAAACTGATGAGAGACTATCATGATTTTAAACAGGGCAACATTTTTATGTGACCTAAAAAGAAACCAGTTCAGGCTGAAGCATTTACTTCTCCAGAAAAAAATCACTGAAAACACCTACCCACAAGGGCAGGCACCCTCATTCTTGTGTATGCAATCTTAATGTTTCCAATACTACTAGGGAGGAGTTGAGCAGTACACAGGTCAGGTCCACCATTCAGTGTCCAACTGCAGCACCAGTAGAGATAACACGAAAGTTGATGGATGACCATACTTGTGGGGAGGAGACCAACATGGCAACCTCCAAACTGATTAATCGACCAGGACAGGAGTCAACTGTTGACAGCATGGGAGGGCAACCTTTGACTTCCAGCATGGAAAATGATTTGGCACGGTTAGTAGCACAGCCAAACGTTTTTTGAGATGGGAAAGGGTTTGTTTCCGTCACTGCCTGCACCAGTGAAGAAGAAAGGCGAGTGGACACAGAGCATATCAATCAGAGAGAGGTGAAGAAGCGACGAATATCCACTTGACTGGTGATACTAACTGCATTGTTTATAATATAGCTGACTATTCTTTGTCTGCAGATGAACAATATGTTCTTAACAAAGGCTTAACATTTGTACCAAGTACAGGAACTGTATATTCTCAGGTTATTCTTGACTTGATGTTATATGGTAGGAATGTGTCACTTAAAAATGTATATGGTAATTCAAACCTGCGACAGAACAAGGAGTTGAGACAGCCCAGCACTTTTACTCCACCTATTAACTCTACTGTTAACACTTGTTTTGCGACTGTGTGAATCAGATATAAAGCATTACCTAGAAGATAAGGGCAGTAGCAAGTTTTTTAATCTGTCCATTTCACAAAGGCAAGCATTGAATTAATTGAAAAACAATGCAGATATTGTGATAAAACAAGCAGATAAGGGGGGAGCTGTAGTAGTAATGAATAAGAGTTTCTATCAGAGAAAAGTCTTACAACTGCTACAGGATGAACATACTTTTATTTGTATACCCCCCATAATGGCTAATCATATAGCTGACAAGGTAAAGCAAAGGTTTACAGAACTAAAACAATAGTAAAATGAAAAAAGGCTTCCACCACAATGAAAAGTTCACTGAAAAATTCTGTTAAAATGTAGGCTTTAATAAAACGAAGAAATAAATAGCACAAATTGTGCTGTTTAAGTTGCAGGTCAAACAGGATAAGCGCTTTCAGTTAAAAAACCTTCTTCAGATCCTAGTGTGTAGACCTGACTTACTGCTGTTAAATAAAGATCCGTAATTGCTCAACCAATCACATGCATCAATCAGATGCACGCCTTCCTTAAGCCTCCATTTCATTTCTTAATTAGGCTTCTCTCTTTCAAAATAGGTTTAATAGGAACTACTCTGTTGAGCCCTGGAAATAAATTAGCTCCGAGGTTCATGATTTATTTATTTATTTCAGTTTGATTACCGGGGAAGTCCACTGGGCCAAGAAGTACCCATTTTCAGTGGAGGCCCGGGGAGAAAAGCTCCAAAAACAGTACAATCAAGGTTACATACAGTAATGGATGATAATACAATGTCACAAACAGTTAGGAATATGTGAGATGCAGTAGTAGGCAATACAGTAAGGATTACATAAAATACAATCATAAAAGTACAATGTCCAAGATGTAGAGTCTGCAAAGAAAAAAGGTAAAACTTTTTTTTTTTTTTTTGCTACATATGAACAGTATTTACATACTTACAGTCAACTGAAAGTCAGCTATAACCATATAGGGGGAACATAGAATGAAATTAAGAGAGTATATAGTAGATTGGTGCTTGAGAATTGAGGTCAAGGTGGAGAAAGTTTCTAGAATTTATACTGGGTGAAAGCAAGGACATTTCCATTTGGAGGATAAGTGTAAGAAAAGATGGGTCTTGAAAGAGACAGAGTTAGGGATGGTCCTAAGAGAAGGTGGGAGGGAGTTCCATTTTCTACCAAGAGAGAAGGAGAGTAGGAGCTGGCCAGCGGGATGCTTAGGTTTGTGAATGGAGATTAGGTTTTGGTGTTCAGATCTCAGAGATCGGTTAGGGATGTAAGGGGGAAGGATGTTAGATAAGGCAGGGCATTTTTCTGGATAAAATATTAATTTGTGAGCAGTAGTTAGTTGGAGATAGTCAAGGTAGTTAGGGTGTTCTAACCAGTTTAGAGATTGTACGGCATGGCAGTGGTGAGTACAGGTTTTGGATTTGGTGGCAAATTTAGAGATCTTATTATAGCAAGCTTCGAGTTTTGAGGTGTTGGAAGCAGAAAGATTAGTTAGAAGTGGGGCACCATAAAGGAGAGAAGGGAGGAGGTAGGTGATGGCTAAGATATGCCTAGAGGAGTTAGAAAGAAATTGATTATTCCTGTAGAGCATACCTAATTTTTGGTGGGTTTTCTTTATGTTTTGTTGAATGTGGAGATCAAATTTGAGCTGTTCATCAATGGTGATGCCAAGGAGTTTTATGGAAGGACCACTTCTATAGGAGTGTTGGTTAGGCTTTGGACATTGAACGAGTTTTTGTTAAAGGAAGATGCCTTGGTAGGAAGGAAAATTAGTATTTTAGATTTACTGGAGTTAAGGGAGAGATGGTTTTGGTGCATCCACTTTTCAGTAGTGGAGAAAGCTTTTTGAGTTTTGGACAGAAGTTCAGAAGGGTTGGAGGCAGAACAAACTAGGGTGGAGTCATCAGCGTATTGGATGACTGTAGTGTCAGGGAGGGCAGTGTGAAGGTTATTTATAAAGATGTTGAAAAGCAGGGGGCCAAGGATGGACCCCTGAGGAATGCCGGTGGGTGTGGGTAAGAAGGAAGAGGTGGAAGCTTTCCATCTGATAGCCTGAGATCTGTCTGAAAGGTAACTGGAGAACCAGGATAGAGTGTTGGGGGAGAGATGGAGAGATGGAAGAGAAGATGTTTATGGGAGATGGTGTCGAAGGCTTTGGAAAGATCTAGCAGAATAGTTGATACAAGAAGTCCGGTATCTCGGGCTTGATTGATAGTTTCTAGGAAGGCTAGTAGGGCAGTTATGGTGCTGTGGCCAGGATGGAAACCATGTTGGATGGGTGTGAGTAGCTGATTCTGAGTTAAGTAGGGTAAAAGTTGGTGGTGGATGCATTTTTCTAGGATTTTAGATAGTGGGGAGAGTAGGGCAATGGGGCGGATGTTAGAAATGGAGGTGTTTTTGCCTCCTTTGTGAAGACGAAGAATGTAGTCAGAATGCCAAAGTTTGGGTACATAAGACTCTTTTAAGGATCGGTTGATCAGGATACTAATCGGGAGAGCAATACCTTCAGCAGCATATTTGAGGAAAGAGGGGGGAATGTTGTCGGGGCATTAGAGCATGGCTTTAGTTTAGATAAGAGTTTTTTTTATATACATTGTGGAAACTGGTTTGAGCTGGAACATGGAGGGATGGCTATTAGGGATGTTGGAGTTGGGGTTGAGGAAGTTGGGAGGATTTTTGTCTGGAAAAGTTTTGGTTAGCTTAGCTATAGAGCCTGTAAAGAAGGTATTAAAGTGAGTGCTCAGTTCCTTGTCAGTTAAATTTGGATCAGGGCAGGAGTTATTTCTTGACCCTGGATGGAGAAGAGAGTTAACAGATTTCCAGAATTGTTTTGGGTTTTTAGTATGGTTGGATTGAAGTTTATTGTAGTAGATTTTTTTGTCTGAGGTGATTAGCTTTTTTACTTGGTTTTGGAGTTTGGTGTATTGGAGCCAGGCAGTAGGCAGTTTAGTTTTTTGATAAAGTTTCCAGGATTTGTCTCTGAGATGCATGGAATTTTTAGTCTCTTTGGTAAGCCAAGGAGCAGAATTGATTTTGATTCGCTTGTTTCTTAGGGGGGCTTGGGAGTTGAGCGTGTTTAGGAAGATAGAGTTAAAGTGCTCGACAGCATTGTCAAGGGGGAGAGAGTTTAGGATTTGCCAGTTGATTTGCTTAAAAATGTTAGAGAAAGTTGTGGGGTCGAAGTTGCTAAGGTTACGGGTTTGAATGTAATGATGTTGGTATTGGGAGGAGTTAGTAGAGCGATGGATGTATGGATTTATGATCCATTTGAAAGACCAATAGAAAGTTTAAGGAACGGATACTTCACCACCTGCTAAACATCGAGAATAAAGTGGTAACCGATGCCCTATATGATCATGTGTCTGAAAATCCAGGGCATTCATTTAGCTTTATGGTTATCTTGAATGTGACTACTAACCTCTGTGGAGGAGACATTGTCAACAAAACTGAAAAGGAAGAAAGCACATGGATCTACACACTAGGATCTGAAGAAAGTTTTTTAACTGAAAGTGCTTATCCTGTTTGACCTGCAACTTGAACAGCACAATTTGTGCTTTTTATTTCTTTGTTTTATTAAAGCCTACATTTTAAAATAATTTCTCAGTGTGAACTTTTCGGTGTGGTGGAAGCCTTTTTTTCATTTTACTATTTTTGCCTATTAAGGCTTCCTCTGGAGGTAGTTTTTGGTTTCGTTGTTTGAACTAAAACAATTGGGGCTAATGTCAGATGACTTACACAGATTTTTATGGATAGAACATCCAATGGTGCCTATATTCAAGGCACTACTCAAGATACATAAAGATCTGGATGACCCCCCCACTGAGACCCATCGTCTCAGGCAGGGGTTGGGTCACAGAGAATGTATCCATTTGGATAGAAAGCACATTGAAAAAAGTTTCAGATAAATGTCCCAGTATACCAAGGGATGCAGAACACTTCTTAACATTGTTGCATGAGTGTATTATACGGAATGAAGGACAGAACTATATTATGGTTACACTAGATGTAAACAACTTATTTACTGTCATTAGCAATACCTACGGCATATCAGCCATAGAACACATACTATCACAAGTAGCTAACTTAGCTTGATAACATTAGGCTGATAAGTGAGCTGCTTAAAATAGTGTTAGGAAATAACATATTTATGTGTCAAGAAGCATATTATTGCCAGAAGCAGGGGGTGGCTATGGACAACCCCTGTGCTAACACTTATGCAAATTTAGTGTTGGCTTACTAGGAGAATGAAGTTATATATGCAGGACAACATCCATACAAGAACAAGTTAATTTTCTATGTGTGTTTTGTGGATTACTTTTTTTGTTATGAGGGGTCATGGATTTACAAAAATTTGTTCAATATTTGGAATCTACGACTACTTTCCTTAGATTCACCATGCAGTATTCTAGTAGAGGTTTGGACTTTTTGGATGTAAAATTGCTGAGGGATGAGAATGGAGTTTTGGACATGACCTTATTCAGAAAAAACTGTTGGAAGAACAGTATGCTATCTTATGACAGCATGCATCCAAGATATACGTTCAATGGTATAATAAGAGGGCAGGTTGATAGAATTTCATGTATATGTATACAGGATACACATTTTGAACAAGAAATAGACAAGTTAGAGAGTAACCTTTGTCAAAGGGGATACAATGAAAATAGAGTTAAAGATGTTATTACTAAGAATAAACAATACAGAAGTAATAGGTCTAGGCCTTGGTTCTCCCATAAACAACAGGCTGGAACACTTGTTCAGTCTAGAGCTTCACGATGGATGTGAGGCTAATGTTAACATATAGTAATAACATGGGGGGAATATGTGATATAATAAAACAGAATTGGACTGTTTTGCTGACAGATGAAAAAATAGCCAAGGTAGTGGGAGAAAAAACAGTTTTTGGCTTTAGAAGAAATAAAAATCTGAAGGATTTATTATGTCATGAAGGGAAGACAGAAAAAAGTAGGAACAATTTTACACAACGTGCAGGTACACGAAAGTGCAGAAATTGCAAAGCATGTGAGTACATTGTGGAGGCAGAATCCTATGTACACCCTGTATCAGGAAAACAATATTGTTTTGATTTGTATGTAGATTGTAGAACAAAGAATGTTGTTTACCTGGCTGTCAGGACTGCAGCTCATTCTATGTAGGAAAAACTAACTCATGCTGAAAAATACAATTTTGAACCATTTGTCCTCTGTGAGATTAAAACATGAACAAAATGCACTTTTCCAGCACATTTCTAAATATGAAAATCATAAGTTTAAGTTTATGGTTATACAATGTGTAAATAAAAACAAAAGGGGAGGTGATTTGATTTAAGAGATAGAGTTGATTGAAACTAAATGGATCATTGAGCTAGCAGCATATAAAACCCCAGGTTAAATGGGGTTATACCTTTAAGACGTACACTAAAGAAAAGGAGGGTGCGGTACTGAATGTTAACTGAAGAGCTATATAAAAACTGCAGTTTAATTTGAGTTTTGTATCTGAAGAAGGGCTTGGTCCCAGAAGCGCTCATTCCTGTGTTTCTAATTGTGTTTTAAATAAAAGTTTTGAAGCTGTTAAGTGTGGTGGCCAGTGCCTGCTTTTTTCTTCTTTCCTTTGGAATTTTTGTGGGTAGGCAGCCTTTGGTGGAGTATCTACAGTTCTTTTTGCTTTGACCATTCTGTTGCATGGAACAAACTCCAACTTGAAATCAGAACCCTTGCACATCCTAAATGATTTAAATCAGCCACCAAAGAGTACTTTAAAGGGCACTGGACTTGTCACTGTTTTCACCCCCCTGACTATCTCTCTCTAACAAATGACCATCTTCATCCTTTCCCTACTTTTTCCCTCTCATAATCACCCTTTATCTTTTTCCACTAACTATCCCTAACTATCTTCCTACCCTTTGATCGCTAATGCCTTTTGAGAAACTGGTATAGTTCATATACTACCTAATGACTAGTCTAAATAAGAACTTCTCATGTATTACGTAACTTCCTAGGCATATATACCCTTTTTCATAGCACAATACTGCTAAAATCTTCTTTTTTGTTTTTGTATGCATTATGTATTATCTTATGTGTTTTAAATTGCATGTTATTGGATAACTGTATATATAATATGAAGCTTTTCTCCCCGAGCCTCTGCTGAAAAAGGGCTCTTTTAGCTCAGTTGGATAATCCCAGTAAACAAATGTAAAATAAAATTAATAAATAAATAAATAATAAACTTAGATATGTTTTGATATCTTTAAACGGTTGTTGGGCTACTATTTGGAGGTCTGGTAAGGTATCTGCTGAGTAGATTAAAGCTGAATCGTCCGCATACTGAACTGCTTTAGTGTTTGTTGTGGATGAGGTTAGATCATTAGAGAAGATGGTGAAAAGAAGGGGCCTAGTATGGATCCTTGGGGGACTCAGAATGAGACAGGCAGAAGTGGTGAGAGTTAGGATTTCCATAATACTGCTTGTTGTCTGTCAGAAAGATAGCTTAGGACCCAGAAGAGGGACGTCTTTGATAGGTTTAGTGAGGCAAACGTATTAAGGAGTTTCTGATGGGAGACAGTGTCAAATGCTTTTGACATGTCTAGAAAGATTGATGTTACTTGCTGGTTTGAATTTCTGAGTTGGTTGATGGTGTTAGAGAAATTAATTAGGGCTGTGGCGGTGCTGTGTTTCGGTCTGAAGCTGTGTTGACAGGGAGAGATAAGGCTGTGAGATAGTGGGTATAGTATTAATTGAGCATGGATACATTTTTCCAGAATTTTGACATGGAGAAAGGATGGCTATGGGTCTGTAATTGTTTAATTCTGTTGATGTTCCTCCTTTATGTAGCATGGTGATATAAGAAATTTTCCATAATTTGGGACATATTGTTCTGCTATAGACCTATTTACCAGAATGGAGATAGGTAGAGTTATGGCATCAGCTGAAAGTTTGAGGTAATATTTGGGGAGTTGGTCAGCTGCTAAGGAAGGTTTCAGTTTTTTCAGCATTGTTCTTATGGTGTTAGTTGAGACAGGTTTGAGGTCAAAAGAGTTGTTAGTTTCCACATTAGGTGGAAGAGATGGTGGGGTAGAATTGTTCCCTGTAACTAAGGAGAGAATTGTGTTTATAAAGTAGGTGTTGATTTTTGAGGCAAAACTTACGCTTTGGTTATTGGTTGTTAGTTCTGGGATTATGGATTTACCTGGGTGGAAGAGTGAGTTAATTGCCTGCCAGTACTTTTTGATATTATTTTTATATTTGTTTTGCATAGATGTATAATTTTTTTTTGTCTAGTTTGAGTTGTTTTTTTGTTTGATTGCGGAGCTGCTGGTATGCAAAAAGTGTTTTATTATCTTTTGTTTTCTGGTATTGAAACCAGGTTTTGTCCCTTAGTTTTTGAAGTCTAATAGTTTCTTTTGATATCCAGGGCAATCTCTTATTTTTAACACATCATGTACAGGCTGGTGCTAAGCTATTTAGAATAGCTAGAAATGTGTCACTAAAGTATGTTATGGCCTGATCCAGTTGGAGTTGATGGAGTGGTCTCCAGTTACATTTATTGAGCATGTCTAAGTATGCGTCATTGGAGAAGTTTTTAGCATTTCATACGACTTCGTAAACTATGGTTTTAGGTGGTTGGAGCTGATGACAGATTAAGTAGGTAGGTCTATGGTCACTTAAATTATTTGGAAGGCATCCGGAGAGATAGTTGTGGGTGGTATTGTTAATAAGTGACCAGTCTAAGATAGATTCCCTTTTGCTTTGTTTATCTATTCAAGTGGGGAAACTGGATAGTTTGGGAGAAACCATGTAGATTTATGAAGGTGGATGGGTTATCACTAGGGCAAGTGCTCCGGTCTAAGTTGAAGTCACTTGTGATAATGGTTTTGTGAGTGTAGATTGAGGCTGTCCAGGTTGTGAGTTCTTCAGTGGCAGTGTGAGTATTGTTGGGAGGTATGTAAGTGGCTATTATGGTAATATTTTTCTTTGGGTTGATTCTGAGTCATGTTACTAGGACTTCAAGTTGTTATCATAAGGGTATTTGATGGGTAGGTTGTCTATGCTTAAATTATCTTTGTAGAAGATTGTAACCCTGTCTCCCTTCTTCCTGATCCTGTCTAACCTGTGTATGCAATAACCTTGTGGGAGTATGTCTGGGTCTCTTATATGGGGGTTTAGCTAAGTTTCTGTTGCTATAAGAATGTCTGGTGAGTATTGTGCAGTGACTGCATGAAAGTCTGTGATTTTGTTAACTAGGCTTCTAAGGTTCATGTTAAGAATGAGAAGATCTGAAGTTTTAATATGAGGAAGGGGTGGGGTGGTAGGCATGTTTGTATGTTGTGCAGTATGTGGCCCGGGATTGGGATGTATATCACCACTACAGAGAATCTGTGATAATATGTATGCATGCATGTGGGATAGTTCGGGGAGTACATGAAGGTGTTTGCTGAAGTGGTTAGTGGTATTGCTGACAACTACATATTTGAGGTGGAAGTATGCAATAGGTGTGTGATTGCAGAGTTGGGAAAGGATGGCAAGGTAGGAGAGTGAGAAGTGGCCGGTATTAGTATAATGTAGTGTGGGGCTATGGACATGTTGTATCTATAGATGGGTATAGGATTTTGGATAGTATGCAGGCAGTAGTAAGGGTACAGAGTGTGGGCAGGAAAAAGAACAAGGTGTGTATTCTTTGTTTTGGAATGTTGGGTTAGCAGGATGGTGTGATAAAGAAGATGTAGGGACAGAGAAGTGTTGGTGTAGTGTGGTGGGAGTAGAGTGATTAAGGACAGTTGCAATTAAGTTGTGTGAGGAGAGGGAGGAGTGTGACAAATAGTGTATTGGTTAATTGGTGTGTGACTGGCGGATGGAGGGTGATTACTGATTGAGTGAAGGTAGGGGAAGTTGTTAGTGTTTGTATAAGTCTAGGTGATTCAGGGGTGGGTGGGAATGGGGGTAGAGCAGGGGAGCAGAGTGAACCCAGTAGTAGCGAGGGTGAATGGTGTCCGCTGGCCCCTCTCAGAGAAGAGTGCAAAGAAAAATAATCAGTATGAGAAGTGGAATCCTTGGAGATGTAAGGTAAGTGAAAGGAAGGAAGATGTAGAAGCAGAAAGGTAGGGCTGTAATCAGATAGCTGCAGAAACACTACTTGTATGGCCTTGGTGTTTAAGTGAATCAACAAAGGAAGGCAAATCTATTTGGGGACAAAATACACCAATAAGTGGTACTAGCCTTACTTTACAGGAATTCCAATGTGGAGGCAGATTTATTTGGGAAAACATACAGCAAATATATTGTTACTTGTGCCACTTTGTTGTGAGAAACAAAGCTATAGTTGCTGGGTGGGGGAGAGACCTTGCAGGTTTTCATGTAGGCCAAAACAATGTTTAAAGAATAACTAGTAAAAGTACCGCATTTGCTATAAAAAGAATTGCAAACATCCAGTCGCAATATTTAAAAATAACTATTAAAGGACCAAATTTGCTGATAATAAGAATTGTAAACATCCAGTCACCTATGCAGACTTTTTCTGGTGGATATCCTTATTAAAAAGTGTTATTCTTGACTTGAAGTAACTGTTAGGAGAAACCTGACCATAGCAGTGGTTTTATTTGTCAATACTGCAGTTGCTGGGAGGGAACCCAAGCTGCAATGATAAAGGCAGAACAAGTGTGCTGTAAAAAAGAGATAATAAGTGATGTTAGGAATATGGCTAGTTATTGCAAAGTGCACAACACTTCAGTGAGCAGTAAAGTAAAATGAGTGAGGGTGAGCTGACTGAGTGCAGATGTGTGTTGTTAGGAGAGGTATAAAAAAACCTAGAGAAGCTGTAGGCGGATCTCTGGTGCCTGTGGAGTGAGTATGTAATGACTGAGAGAGATAGAAGTTCAACAGACCATAATGTACAGACCGCTGACCTCAGGGCTTGTAGTGGATTAGATATCAGGCAGAAATCATATAATAGTAACAGTAAAACACATACTTATACAGTCAACATTTCTCAAAATAACAGTGTAGTAGGCAATAATTGGTCAGAACACATTTGAAGATAACACAGAACACACACTTATGCAGAACTGTAATACTAAGTAATAGAGAATAGCACTGATCAACAGAGGGCGAAGAAGCTTGCCTGTTGTCAACAGGAATCAACCATTTCCATCTCTGGCAACTTAAAACACTGCTTTAATAATTGGAATATGTGCAGCTACAGCTTCTAAAAATAACTAGGGAAAGGATACTGTACGCAAGTACACAAACCAGTCAAAACCAGTTAATGAGCATTGCATTACATGAGTCACCAGCCAAAATCCATTGTAAGCATAACAGCATATTTAACAGCAAACAGATTATGTAGTAAAAGCAGTGGCTACTTCAGTTAGTTCCCTAAATTACATGCAGTTAGCTAAGTACTTCAGTTGGAAAGCATAAAAATGATTGCTGGAGCATACAAATGCCTATTAAAGAACAAACTTCTAGTATGAGCCAGTATTGAGACTTTTGCTATGGATTTCAATGCACATTATACCATAGAGCTATATGCATGCAGTTACTTACTGAACAAAGGTGAACTATGACTTCCTGGATTATTAATCATTCATATAGTTACTTAAGATAGTGCAGCAGGAAGTCTTCATGGGAATGCCTCACCTGCATCCCAGTGTGGCCATTTTTTCCTTCTTCTGTAAGCCTGTCACAAAATCCTTCTATCAGCTTTATAAAATGTTGAATGCCACTATGAACTAAGCTGTCCTCTTACTTTAAAAATAACATGATATTTCAGCAAACTCTCAGTAAAATAAAATATGCAAGTTTGAAAAATAAAATAAGACTTTCCCAAAATGTGTGCAATTCACTAATACCACACCCTTCCATTGGATCAACCTGCCAACAGAAATGGTGTTATAGTTTGAACATGTTGTGGAAGACAAAACAGAAACTTTAGACTATCTGATGCAGGGAGTGGTACCAGGTGAGAAGCTCTCCATAGTACTGGTTGCTATTCCACTGTTCTTACCTCTATCATGACCAGTTATTTGTGATTCAGAAGCATCCTATGTTAATAAACCTTAAGAGGTATGCAAGGTGTGCTGTGCTATGAAGAAACACCATTAAGGTATACCCTATTCCACAGAACTATGCAAAGTGAAGACTGGTTATGTTTACAGCTGAATATTTGCAAAACTATTACAGGGATTCAGAAGGAGTTTTTGCACTGCAGTAGACAACTTTGCATGAAGAGTGGCCACGTATCAGGTGGGGTTATACAAAATCATAGTGAGTATGATTGTGGAAACCGAGAATTTTAGTGGCTTGCATGATATGCAAATGGAGGTATAATGACATGGTAATGAGTAACAGTATTAAAATAAGGGCAATGTCAAATATAATTGTGAAAAACAATATGGTTGAGTGATTCAGAAACATATATATTTCTCATCAAGAGATGCAAACTCCAGAGTTGCTGGCTGCAACTGAAACAAGGAGTTACAGGAACTGTTTTCTGATTTTGTAACACTGATGAAGGCTAGGCTAACTCCAAGCCGAAACCGGTCTGTTTTGTGAAGTCTTTATGTTATTTATATTATAAATCTTTTTTCACAGCCACTTTGTTGCTGGCTTACATTTTTTCATGTAACTATGGAAACCTACAGATTCTGACACTATTCATCTGTACTATGTTCTGTTGATATTATGATATTTCTTAATTCATTTTTCTTAACAAAACTGTTAAAACATGTGCTGTTGCTGTTACCAATATTTCTCTATTGATGTGTTTTAAACACATTGCTAATAGTATGTTTTTTGCTGTTATGGATATTTCTTCAATAATGCTTCTTAACAAAGCTCTTATCACTACTGGCTTATTATACAAAGGCCTACCTACAGATCCTGAGATTTGCCAACGGTTTCCGAATGTTGTTCAATTGTTAGTTTTTGTAGTACTTACTCCTGTGGCATAATGCTGTTGTCTTTAATCCTCCATTCAACATCTATGTAGTATGAGGGGTTCTAATTCCACACACATACTCTAAAGATATTGCAAGTTATATTTATTTTACAAATGTTATTTATGAAGGCATTGTTGTTACTTTTTATATGTTATACTAGTATTTGTCACTGTATAGTACAGCCCTTTTCATTGCACAAGAATGCATGCTGTTTATGTTGACATAGACTGTCCAGAAAATCAATTGCATAAATGGACTCATCCAGGAATATGATCATGTGCATACCACTGTATTTAAGTCAGCCAGCCTTCCTAGGGGTAATAACTCCTCCCCACAGGAAAGTGGAATCATACTCAATAATCTTCAACAACATAGAGGGAGACTTACTGGCCATTCTGATGATACAGTTTGGAGACATGAAGTCTGGGCCAACTTTACCAGCATGATAAATGCAATTGGAGGTCACAACAGATCCCATGATGCCTGTAGACTATGATACTCAGACATAGTCCTTCATGCAGCCATCAAATTAAGGTGATATGAGAGTTCGAGGGATGCCCACTGGTGGTGGATCACCACTGACCACCATGATGACATCACAACATTCCAGGCCTCACTGCTTACAGCAAGAGTGGTGCAATGCATACCCAGGGTGGGATTGAAGCTGGAGCTCCAAGCTGAACATGTATGTCTGTTTTTCCATGACATGGCTGAGTATAGAGACAATCACTGCATATTGCTGTGGCATACATATTCATGTATTGTCATTTTTGATTTACAGCAGCAGATTTGAGCCATGCACACAGATGTACACAGGGTGATGATGGTGAACGTATGTTTAATAACATGTATCATACAACTGCAGTACAGACAGAGCAGTCCAACAAACATGTGTAATGCTGCCTGCATTAATTTTAACAGATCCATCTACTTTGGCACAACACCAGGACATGGCAGATGAATGTCACCATACTGTGTTACTGTGACCACTTCCTCTAATTGCCTCAGCCTCATGGCATGGCACTGCTGCTTACTGTCATTTTGTTATTTCCCTAATATTGTACACTACAGGTACATCCAGTGTTGGCCCAAGCAGTACATGTTCAAGTTCAGACAGACCAGGTATATTACTGAAGAAGTTTCATAGCTTGCATCAGTGTGTAGCATACATGTGATACATGGCATTAATGTCAGGCATAGAGCCATTTGACATACAGGTGCAATTTCCATCATGTCAGTGTCTGCAGCCCCTGATACTATGCTGTATATGTGATGCTGTCAGTAATGTTTTTGCTACATGCATGAATGTGTTGTCTTTCTCTTTACTTTACAACCCACAACTATGTTTCATACATGTTATTGCTGCTAATACTGTTGTTAAAGTCCCCTAATGCTGTGTCCTTCTTCCCATTCCTAGGCCAGTCTGCATTAACCTTATCAAGTGCACATGTGAGTGGTATGTGCATGTCAAACCTTCTGTATGTTTTAACTGTGTTCACCTGATTAATGGTGTCAGTGATGTGATCACTAATGCTGTTTTTTACTATAATAGTTGAAGTTCATCCCTCTTCAGCAGCACCATCTTCCCATGAGGAGTTTTCAGGTATGTGTTTTGGTTGTATTCCTCACATATGTCATGCATGCTGGCTATGTAACCTAATTCTATATTCCATGTATGCACATTCTGTGAAACATATATATGGGAGACCTCATGTAAAGGCATTATTATTTGTAACATTTCAGTGAGATATATATGTCATATGTCTTTGATCCTATCCATTATGTGATGTAGGCACATTGTCCTGATCTGTGTCTTCTGTATCTTCTTTTAGCACATTAACTATGTGTATCATCCATCAGCCCATCCAGTGATCATGATGTGGTATAAGACGTGTCTTAGCATGGTATCATGGCCCCTGGCACAGAGGACATTGGTGTGTTGATAGAGTCTGTCCAAGATGTTAACAGTGATGTTGTTGTAGCTGCAGACTCAGATGTGGAGGGTAACTTTTCTAGCCATTAGGAAAATGATGGGACATTAGGAGTTGAACGGGATGAGGCCATTGCATGACCAACCACATTTGAGACCACTGCTGATGGCAGTTTTCCATAACAACCTAAGACAGGGTGTCACAGTAAACTTTGGTGTGCAGATGGTCTGCATTGCCAGGTGTCAGAGGGTGTCCACTTCCTGTTACACATCTACAGGATAGACATTATGCTAGTAAATCTGTATATGCAAGAGGCTTTTACAGCTGGGCTGTGGTAGTTACAGCAATGTGCATTGCTACCTACAGTTTTGCTGAGTCATCTGTCTGCATCTAATATATCAGGCACTCCATGATGCAGTGATTGTGATCCCCTACCAGGTGGACAGAGACACCATACAGGAGCTGGTTGAAATGTGCCACCTTAATATGCAGACTCAGAGGATGCATGGAGCACCTATTCCTGTGGACAGCAAGGCATGTATAGCTTTGAGAATAATAGGTACAGCAGCCTTTAACCTGACTATCGGGAGACATAGCGGGTGTATCCTAGGAAGCTGCCTCAAGGATACTGCACTAATTCTTCAATATCATGTAGCAACATGTGGGGGAACATATGTGGTTTCCACATACTATAGAGGAGAAAGCAGTCCTTCTGTGGACTTTTTTTTACCTATTCAGTGTCTCTGAGGCACAGGAGGTAATGACCTGTAACTACATTGAAATAAAAGCCCAGTCCCCACCTGAATAGCAGTGACAGATGTACGCACACTATTAGGGGTTCCACTCTGTTAGCTTCCAGATAGTCTGTAATACACAGGGTATCATATATATAATGTGTCTGCAGGCCATCCAGGTTGTGCCCATGACTTTAAAAAATGGTACATGTGCTACCTAAACTAATATTTTGTAGAGGGATTCTACCAACATCTTTTTAGTGATGCCAGATATGCCCCAGACCCATGGTTAATGACACCTATTAGAAGTTCACAGACCATGGCAGAGATTAGCTACAATACTTCACTGTCACAGACCCAGGTCATCTTCAAACCTGTGTTTGGCCTGCTGAAAGCTGGCCTCTATTGTCCACATTTATCTGGGCGGAGCACTGCAGAATGACCATGCAACATACAGTGAAATCCTTGCAGTGTGTGCAGTGTTATACAATGTCATCATACAGAAGCAGATTCAGTAGAACAGAGACATTCCAGAGGAGGAGGAAGAGATCACAGAGGCAGCAGTGCAGGAGATGCTTGATGAAGAGACTGTGGAGGAACTGTCTGCAGTGGAGGACTATGCAAAATTTTGACAGACACTGTATACTGTAGCACTAGCTCAGAAGCAGGAGCTGGTTCATAACAATAGTCCAGATTAAAACATTATACAGATCATTAAAAATGATGCATGCAAACCTATATCCAGACTATGCTATAACTTGCATAGACTGACCACACCATGCATCAGATATAGGCTACTAAAGTAACAGAATACTTCCTACTTAACTGAATAAACTATTGAAGCTTCAACAAGGCATCTTTATTCTTCTCACAGGGAGGGCATCAGAGAGAGAGACTTCTAGATCTGCTAGGTAAAGGGATTTTATGTGGACTTATTCTTTGTACTCTGTTTCTTTTTAGTCCTATCACCCTCTTAGTCACAGTAGGATACTGGATGTAGATAGTTCATCTCTAACACAAATAATGAAAAGGATTGGGGTTTTGTTCATATGCTTTAATACATAGAAACACATCAGGATGGATAGCAGCATCATTAAATATGAACAAACTAACAAAGTGAGCTTTCATATATACATGCTCACATCTCAACAGTTAACTGTAAAATGGCAGTCTGACGTGCACGTGCTCAATATTTATACACTTGTGCAAGCCCATGGAGAGCTTCGTAAAGATATATAAACACTCGTTGATCTACATCCTCCTTCTTAAAAAAAAAAAAAAAAAGATTACCCTTTATGCAAACAATGTTGGAGTAACATGTATTACTGTGTACATTGAAAGCAAAATACAATGTTCATGCCCAAGTTGCTTCATATCAATTGCAAGGTTTAGAGATTCGAACATATCTCATAACATAACAGTTGGAACTAAAATCAACAACAAGGACAGTCTGTGGTGCACAACTCTTTTCAGGAACGTCTGGATTCTTCATAGGAATTGGAATGTCCTCTGGAATTAGAACACCAGATGACTCACTCTGATATAAAGAGTCTCTCTCACATGCTATCTATTCTGGTATAGGCTCAGATACAAGTAGTAAATGCTTCCAATTCCACCTAAAGATTCCTTCTTCTGTTCACAATATATGGTCTCGACTCTGGAGAAATATTCTTCACGACACCAATGCGATCATAACCTTTGGATAATTGCATCCTTCCCACCTCTCCTTTTCATAATGGATTGAGCAGTTTACTGGTCATATCATAGTAGGACTTCTGGGACAGGTGTTTCCTCAACAGTTTTTTTTTCACTGATCTGTTGTTTTTGACACATGGAACCAACAATTGACTACTGAGTGGTAATGTGGTTCTGGTTTGTCTCAACAAAAGTCTCTGAGCAGGTGAACCAAGATGTTTGTCATGAGGAGCATTTCTGAGATTTAAGAGATTCAGGAAAACATCACTATTATCTCGCTTTGACTTCTCAAGTAACTGCTTTGCACTTTTAACTGTGTATTCTGCCAAACCATTTGACTGCAGGTACTCAGGGCTACTTATGACATGAGTAAAGTCCCATTCTTCAGCAAATCTTTTGAACTGTTGGCTTGTAAACTGCATGCCATTGTCAGAAATAACTTTGTGCGAACTCCCATGTACAGAAAAAGGATGCTTCATCTTAGTAATGACTGTACTGGATGCTAGGTTAGGAAGTAGGTCAATCTTGAACCAATTGGAGTAAGAGTCTACTAACACCAAATAATGTTGACCATTCCACTAGAAGATGTCAGTGGCTACTGTCGACCAAGGTAGTTCTGAAATCTAGTTTAGCTGAAGTGGTTCTTTCTGTTGATGTGGTTTTGTACTATTACTCACTGAACAAGATAAAAATGCTCTCTCATTGTCTTGTGACATAGAAGGTCAAAATACTATCTCTCTCGCCCTTCTTTTGGTAGATTCGGTTCCTGGGTGACAATGATGCAAGATAGTAATGTACTCAGTTTGCATGAACTTTGATACAATTACTCTTGGACCTTTCATAATGATACCTTTGTCAGACAGAATCTCATCTCTGCATGGAAAATAAGGTTGCTCTTACTGAGGTACACTAGATTGCTTTGACAACCATCCTTGATTGATAAAGTGATTGAGCCTTTGTAAAATTGGATCTGTGGCTGTGTGATCTCAGCTTATCAAGACGTGTGGAAGAAAAATTTCATACTTCCATGACTTCAAAATCATCAATCAAATGAGAACCTTGATTTTCATTCTGTTCTGTGGTATTTCTGGACAATCTGGATAATGTATCAGCAAGATAAAGAAGTTTGCCTTTCTTGTAGACAAGATTGAAATTGTACTTTTGTAATCTCAGCATCATACGTTGCAGTTAGGCTGGAGCTGAATATGTTGGCTTTCTCAAGATTGTGACTAAAGGCTGGTGATCTGTTTCGATCTGGATAGGTTTACCATAAACTTAATCATGGAACTTCAACTATGCAAACACAATTTCCAATCTTTGCATACTGCTGTTCAGTTTGAGTAAGAATTCTTGTTGAATAGGCAACAGATTGATCCTCTTGTAGAATGACTGCACCTAGACCAAATTTCAAAGCATCACAGGAAAGTATAACTGGTTTGTGAACAGCATAGTATCTGAGCATTGGAGTGCTAGCAATTCTCTTTTTCAGGACATCAAATGCTCTTTGGTGTTTATCTGACCAAGACCAGGATACATTTTTACTTCTTAGCTCTCTAAGTAGTGTTGATTGTTGGCTCAAGTCTGGAATGAACTTGCCTAAGTAGTTGACCATGCCAAGAAAACGTTGCAGGGCTTGAACATTGTCTGGAGCTGGCATCTTGAGAATGTTTGTTTGCTTTGAAGGGTCTGGTTATAGGCCTGTACTCATAAATAAATGACCAACATAAGGAACATCTTGCAGTCTGAATTTGCATTTCTGTGGATTGAGCTTAAGATTCACTTGATGCACCCTTTTTCAAACTTTACTGAGGTTTCTGTCATGCTCTGCTTTATCATGACCTCCTACTAGTATGCTGTCTACTATGATAGCACAAAGATACCCCAAAAACATTTGCTCCATTGCATGTTGAAAGACTTCACTTGCAGAATTTATCCTAAATGGCATTCTCAAAAATCTGTACCTGCCAAACAGAGCACTAAAAGTAGTGAGGAAGGAGGAATTCTTGTCAAGTGAATTTGCCAAAATAAACCCTTTGCATCTAAGACAAATAAAATAGTGGCATTTGAGATCAAAGCAGTGACTTTTTCAACTGTACGCATTGGATGATGAGGTTTTTTTCAGCCCTTTGTTCAAATCTCATAGATCAATGCATATTCTGATGTCATCTGAGCTTTTCTTATGAACTACTGTCATGGAAGATATCCATTCTGTTGGAGTTTCAGCTGGACAAATTGCACCTTGTCACACCATTTTAGCTAACTCGGCTTTGATTCTGTCCTGCATGGCTATTGGAACTTGTTGTGCTGGCCTGATAATTGGACTAACCTCTAGGTCTAACTTCATGGAGTACACAATTGGAAGTCTGCTTAGTTTGTATTTGAAAAGATCATCATCAGTAGAAAAAAATGTGTTGGGCAAAATTTGAGTAGTGGTCTTTTAAGCTAATATGGTGAACTTCCTTATTAAATTAAAGTAATCTCATTTTTAAAGTGTCTCTGAGTCCTAATAATGACTGCACATGCCTCTTGACCACATAAAATAATAAGTTGTAGTTTCTTCCTGCTGAGTAACATGAAAGCACAACTGAGTCTTCAGTCTGAATTTCTTCACCTCCATAAGCAACATGTTTCACACAAATTGCCAAATCAAGCCTTTCACTTTTACACACTCTAACAAATGTTTCTGTAGACATAACATTGCACTTAGAGTCCATGTCAGCTTTGAGCTCTATGGATTTGCCATTTATCTGAACAGTACAAAATACTTCATTCTTTGCCCTTAAATCAACTGCATTGACAGTTTCATGAAGCACTGACACACCATCAACATAAAGAGTAGGGCTATCACTGTCTAATTAATCTACTAATTTCTTAAAATGTTTCCTTTTAATGAAAGAATGTGGACCTTTTCATTTACAAAATTTTCTGAAATAGTTCCATTTATTACATTTGTGGCATGTTGACCAAAAACTAAACATTTTTCCCTTTTAGATTCATGATGTCCACCACAATTACAACAGTTGCCAATGAAATTACGGTAGGTCCCATGCTTTGAGTTTGCTGACTCACTCTTATGCCTCACTAACACTGTGCGGCTTCTGGAATATGCTAGAAAATTCTGGGGTTTGCCCTTAGGTGCTGCAGGGGTTACAGTTACCATGTGGTTGGGCATATTTCTTTCAACCACGTGCTGCATACTATCAACATGAGCTTTATCACTGTGCCTTCTAGAGCTGCTCTCATTTGTAAGCATATTTGTGTGCCTTTCTGTAAGCTTGTATATCTGACAAATCTCAATGGCCTTATTCAAAGTTAAATCACTGTCATGAAGCAAACTTTTACACCATCATCTTTTATACCACACACAAGTCTGGCCTTTATCAACTCTTCCCTTGAGTCACCAAATCTGCACATTTTACCTTTATTTCCCAGGTCAGTTATATATTCTGCAAACATTTCACCTGGCTTTTGATCCCTTGTGTAAAATAAGGGTCTTTCCATTGTAACATTTGTCTGGGGGTTACACATTTCTCTGAATTTATGTTTCAAACACTCTGTGTCTTTCCTTGACTCAGCTTGTACAACAGTATGACAGTTCTCCCCTCTCCGGCATAAATAGCAGGTGCATATACAGATAAGCGCTCCCTTTCAATGGCTTCTGACCCAGCTAAATTAAGAAGAATGAATGCCTTGGTATGGTCTTCTTTATCAAAAAATGCAACCTCTATGAAAATTTCATACTCTTGCTCAAACACTCTCCAGTTCTCAGCAATATTACTGTCAAACACAAGTGCAATAGGCTTTTGAAATCCATCTGCCATGCTCACAAAGTATGCACAAACACACTGAAAATATGGCCCTTGTAATTATGTATGAGAAAACTGTTCTGTGAGCTTGTAACAACATTCAAATTCACAATAAATTCTGTGAAATACTTTACTTTGCAAGATATGTTCTGTAATGGTCATACTTTTGTGAAAGATGCCCTGTAACGGCCATACTTCTGCAAAATAGCTTTACTGTAACACTGCACAAACATGCAAACACTTTATACAATTCTGAAAACTTGAATATCTTTGCTTAATACAAAAATACATATGCTTTGCGAAAATGCAGTCAGATCCCTTTTTTATTTGTTTCATGCAATTCAGACTTCATTTCAAACATTTTCCATAGTAATTTGAATACTTTTATCAATATCATACATATTTGTTTATGTGAATATCATTTAGAATGTCTTGTATGCTCCTTTTCGTATTTTGTGAATAAAAATAGTGTTGAGCAAGATTTAATATTTAAAATTCGTTTCTGACCTGTTTTGCAAAGTTTTGCCTCTTTTAGGGTAATTCACTCCTGTATATTCCTCCATCCATAACCAAGTGACTCTAATCATTTTAAGCATACCATCTTAAGCTTCTTGCCCCTTGGATGTGCTGGTTCTGACTTCAGACCCTTTAGATATGCCACTTCTAACATCATGTCCTTTTAGACATACCACTTCTGGCACCATGTAGCTCGTTCATCTGTAACACAACTAATACGTAGACTTGGGGTTTCATTCAGATGCTTTAATACATAGAAACACATCAGGATAGATAGCAGCATTATTAAATATGAATGAACTAACAAACAGAGCTTACATATATACATGTTCACGTCTCAACAGCTAACTGTAAAATGGCAGTCTGACTTGCACATGCTCAGTGCTTATACACATGTGCAACCCCTTGGATAGCTTCTTAAAGATATATACACACTCATTGATCTACACCGGATCTGACTCAAGCTTTCTGGATTACCTCTGTTTCAGTTTTAAAAATGCTCAGAACCACCTTAAAAATTCTAAATTTCAAATTCCTAGATTATACTGTTTCAGATCTTAAAGTAAACCACATATACCATTTAGCATGAATTGTAGTCCTATGATTTAGAATGTGCATTTCACATCTAACTTCTGTATCTTCAAATTATTTCAGAGTCACTGATCTGTGGTGAGAGCATCCTACTTTTTTAACTATACAGTATATGTTACCAATTATTAACAGTCTAATAATTCTGTCCTATTCTGTCATAATTCTGATAGATAATGTCACATAGGATAAGTATTCAAAAGGAATAACTAAGGGATTTTGATTCTCTGGTTCAGATCCTGACTGGAGTGTCTTTTATGCAGAGGCAGCCTGTCATCCCTATGCCCCAGTGGATTTTCACAGTGTTTTCTAGTTTCTTCTTACATCCAACGTCATTGCATTAGTTGGAAGCGCTATCCTCTAAACTGCCTGTAGGTGTACATACTATTGTGACTGACTAACTGGCTGCATACTCTGCAACAGACTGATAATCTGTCAATAATGTGTTCATCGCCTTCTCGCCATTGCTTGTTGTAGTCAACTCTAGCTCCCCTGCAACAAGATAAAGTTGGTATAAGAAAGTGATTGATGAACGAATGAACAATTTAGAGATTAGCATAAATTGCATCCACCAAAAAGAAGGCTGTTAAAATTCTGAGGACATAACTGTGATCCTTGGCAGAGTGGAACTGGGTATGAATTAAGGGAAATATGCCCTAAGTCAAAGGGTGCTATAGTTTGGACTATCCTCCTTACGCCTAGGTATTGTGATCACAAAGTTATACATAGCAGGAGTGTAGGGATACAACCCTCCATACTGGGGTACAGAAGGCTTCCTTTAAAGGTGTAAGTGAATTTCAGAATTTGCTGTTATTTTTTGGAATCAATTTAATTTTTGAAATTTTATTACTAATACCATTAGGTTTCATACTTCTGATGAGGCAGCCCTCAAAGCTTTTGACATATTTTTGAATATCAGAGAGGAATTTCTGGAGTTTGCAATAACATAAATACCTATATATATATATATATATATATATATATATATATATATATATATAACTAAATCTGTCAGTCACAAAAGTGCAGAATGATAATAATGGTGCACTGCCAATTAAATAACAGTTCATTTATAAGAACAAATATGGTCCCTAGTATTGCCAACAGTAAGGTCCGTGTATAGAAATACAGCCTTTTCTCCACAGTGGCTTTCCATTTTTGGCACAAATTCAAGGATAAATGAGTGAACTGATTTAGGGCACCCATTTATGACAATAAATAGCTTTTATGTGTGAACTTGAACCTACGGTATCCTGTTAGAAATTTTCATTGTGCTCAGTATTTCTGAAGTTAATTGTCTTAATGTGATAAGTTCACCAAAGAAAAATGTCCCAAAGGAAACACTGTCAGCAGCAGGAATCACTTATAGACAACCAACTCTTCAGTACAAGCTGTCTATAGTCTTCCACATAGAAAACATACAGATTGAGTGCGTTCATCCCCCTGAACTGGAGACTTCATCAGAGGGGATGAAAGCACTCAATCTGTATGTTTTCTATGTGGAAGAATAAAGACAGCTTGTACTGAAGAGTTGGCTGACTATAAGTGATTCCTGCTGCTGACAGAGTTTGCTTTGGGATATTTTTCTTTGTTGTATTATAGACAGTGTGGGTTACTTTTGGTCATTTTAATGTGATAAGTTGCTTGAAATAATTGAACCAAAAAGTCCTTCGATTTTATATTTTACTGGGAAATAGGCTGGATTCTTGCCTGACAAACTCGAATTAGTGGATTCTGTTACTTACAATAATTAAAATAAAAGCCTTATGACTCCACATCTTCATGATAAATTGTTCTCAGAAATGAGCATAATGCTTTTTTTGCCCACAATATAAGAAACATAAAAACTTCAACATGGACAGGCAAAGATGACCCTTACATTAAGCAATAGTTTAGCTTTTGGCTTACAAAAAATGAAAGTAGAACAACTTTAACAGTGTTGATAGTGTACTTACGGCATACTTGTATGCCTTGTTTTGGAAGAATCTGATATACCATATGTAGTGGAATTCTTCATAAACTGTCTATATTGGGCAGAAATGTAGTAGTTATAACAGCTAATATCATCAGCCCTAAATTGGTCTTGTAAATGTGGTAAGCCCAGGCCTTGCTTACCAAGCAATGAATAAGTAATCTTCAGAAACCATTTGGGTATTACTGCTAGTTATGGACCCAGAGTAATGCAGAGAAGTGAACTGGGAGCAGCAGTGATTTTATTAATTTCTTCTTTCCACCCTATAATTGTAGAAATGAAGGAATGAAGAGCCTCACAGAAAAATAAAGAGGATTATGGAGACAACAGAGGGAAGACTGGAAGAAAGTGAGAAGACAATCTAAAAAAAGCTATAAATAAAACATATTGGCTAGTTAAAAGTGAGAATAGCAAGGTATGAAATAAGTTAATGTATCATTGGGCACATCATTTAGCAGGTTAGTTATTCTCAGTTTAATATTTTATTTTTATATTATCAATGTATAGCCTAAACTGGGTCTCTGTATTGTGCCAGTAGTTTTCAGAAAGCTTCATTGATGCTCACTGAAATCCTCAACTCTTTTTAAGAAATATTAGTTAAAGAATGAAGGACGTGACTATTCTGGTATACAGAAGTAACCCAATTAGTCTGTTAATGAATGTCTATGAGGTACCAATATGTAATGGAAAATGCATGTAAGAATGATGATTTTACACCTACTGATTTGGTTGTATTTACTACTGCCATAGCCACCTCATATTTCCTTACTTAGTACAGAGCAGAAGCTGTCTCAAACCTTTACTGCTACTGTATTTTATAAAACAGCTAAGCATGATTTTTATAAGATGCAACACCCTTCCTTCTCAGGGCATAAAAGTAAGGGTAATCTGCTGCCACATGTGTCGTTGATATTTATACATGTTACTCAAGCATTACAGATCTGTAAGTATTTTTTTTTACAAATGGTCTATATACAGAAGTGTAGAAATGAGTCACTAATTTAGTGCTCAAATATCTTAGTCTAGGAGAATTACGCACGTGCAGAAAAAAATGTGCTTGCCTGTATATCTTGAATGAATGAATGAATGAATGAAAAAATGAATAAACAACTAACTAAAATAAATTGGAATAACTGCTCAATGTTTGCTGAAAGTATTGTCAAATTTATTTGCAAGTATTCTAGTTTTGATTTCTTGACCCTTGAAGAAATTGTGAGTAAAATAAATTGATGTCATTGATGGAAGATGGATGACGATTTTTACGGACAAGTGTTTTCTTTGAAGGAAAGTCTGGAAATATCTATATTACTCAGTAAATTGTATAGTAGCATAACAATTACCTGAAACTGCAGTATATGAACGATTGCTTGAAAGTCATTCAAACTCAGGGTGTCACTTGAAATGGAAAATTCCCATTTATCACTCCAGTACATTGATCATGGGGCTGACATGTATTTTAAGTGTGAAGGTGCAGAAAGAACTTCTATGCAGAGGGGGACACAATGTGAAAGGTTTTAACCAGTGACAAAAATGTTTGAAAGAAATCTGTGATTTTAGGACTGATTTGTCCAAAGTAGCTTTCTGTACTTCACCTTGGATATGACTTAGTGAATACTCATATGATTATTTTTTTATATACTGGCAGATAAAAGGGAAGAATTCTATTAAAATAATGGAATACATAAACATTAGGACATACATATATAATAAATTATAAGGTATTAAATTATTTCAACTTAACTGATTTAAGAAAAAGAGGATTTTGAAGATTTTTTTATTATTTTCAGAGTTACATTTACTTAATGGGTAGAGATAGTTAATGCCTGTCTATAACAGACAATAATTTTAATCAAAGCCTCTTAAGAACAATAGAGGACTACCACTAAACACTGTTATACCATAGAGTGGAATTGTATAATGTAGTTGTGAACAAAGTATAGTAGACAGTGACATTTTTTCTTCCTAGACTTTCTAAAAATGACTGACATAACTTCTTTATTCAGCAGAGAAATGTCTGGATTGGAACACTGACAGGGAAAGGAAGATGAGATGTTAATGTACGGCGCCAGATTTATTTTACGAAGCAGGCTTTTATACAACCATATCAAGTAAGCTATAAGTTACTTGTGCCATGACGTTTTCAAAGCAGAAATAAAAATAAAAATGCATATGAATGGGTGACTGTTCTGGGTATTCTTCCTGTAGTCTGTTGGATAACACATATTATTTTTTCAGATAGAGCAGACTCTATCCCCATGACCATTTTCTACTGGCTATATTTAATAAGGTTGAAATGCACATTCCCAAAGCACAGCATTTAAAAGTATATCAGTGTGAGAAGAAATAGGGCAATTGTACACATATTTCCAGGTTGTTTGGAGGGTTACGGACAGAAACACTGATTAATTTGTTAAATCACTTTGGTCCACTATGAATAATTGCATCTTGTTGAATTGACTTGATGTTATTCAACCCCAAAACAGCAAAAATCTTGAGAGGTTGCTAGGTAAATCATCAAGACAAAATGCAAAAAGCACACCCAGTCACGGAGACAATCCCACATATCCCATTACTATATAGACACCAAGTCTAAGACTGTTAAAACTCTGAAAAGGGGGAGAAAGTGAAGAAAATGCAACACACATTCTGTCTCCCTCTTCTGTCAGTCTGTCTGTCTGCCAAGACAGCATGCCAGTGATCTTTTTAATTTAACATTCTGAGTGTCAGCCACCTATGTGGCAAAAAACTGTACGTCTAATGGGGATGATGAAATAGATGGGCTATACGATGAAACTGGGTCTATATTACCAAAGCGAAACACCCTATGCGTGAATACCAAAACATCGACCCCTATACCGTGAACCGTGAATATCCCAAACGCACTAAACAACGAAAAAAAAATATATCGAACTGTCATAGTCGGCCAACCCCACCACCCATTACATACTACCTACCCAAACAAAATAAATAAACCACATACATACACTAACCAAACCCTACTTCTAACCTAAACTAAAGCACCAAAAGCCTACCTCCAACACTACACTAAACCCCACAAACACAACTACCTATGCACTCTCCTTAATCCCTCCCTAACCCTAAGGTCCATAACTACCGCACACTTCCCCTACACACATACACCCAAACAAAATAAATAAAACACATACATATATTTAAAAAAACAAACCCCACCTCCAACACTATACTAAACCCCACATACACAACTAACTATGCACTATCCTTAACCCCTCCCTAACCCTAAGGTCCGTAACTACCGCACACTTCCCCTACACACATACACCCAAACAAAATAAATAAAACACATACATACATTTAAAAAACACCTACTTCTAGCACTACACTAATTCTTACATACATTACCTATCTATGCACTTACCTTAACCCAAATCCTAACACTAAATTCCTATCTATCGCACACTTACCTTACGGAGCTATACCGCAGATGGGACAACCAAAACGAATCGACATTTCGAACTTTGCGGTTTTGAACTTTCGCAGTTTACATACTTTGCGCAATATGGGTCGAAGTCTTCATATTCGCCTAAAGGAATCTTCTCTCTCATAATAAGAATCCGATGAAACTGAGGGGAAAAGTATCAATTTAGATCATTCTTTTTGTTGCTTAGCTGTTGTTTGAAGTCCTAATTGTTACTGGAATTCTGCAGAGGTAAGGCACATGTACCTGCATCTACATGTTTGAGAGAGAAAAACATTACTACAGTAAGGGAACATTTGCTTTATAAGGTGATATGATGTTTCTATTTCAGTCTCATAAGGTTGGATTTCCCAAGAATAACTTAATGGCTACTCAGGCAAGCATCCCCAAATGTTTACAGGTAGCTCAGTGAGACTGATAAAAAAGAGCAAAACAAATTGCTGAAAACGGGGACTTGGTAAAAGCAGAAGTACTAATGTCATATTTAATGGTCAGTATAAATGGTAAAAGAAGCAATGGAGGTGACACTCCCATTTAAGATCTGATTACTGAAAAGGAACAGAAATTAAAAGAGAAAAAGTATAGTATCATTTAATGTACCAAACAACCTCTGCGCTCAACATATAGTGTATACAATACTCCACGACTATATGTAAATGTAGAAAAGGGCATGGGTACCATGTGGTGACAGTGCTTTCTCTGTCCATCATCATGTGGTAACTGTAGTCAGAAACATTTTTTATTTCGCATAAGTAATAGCCAAGGGCATATCATCCAAATATAAATATGTCCTCATTCTATTACGTTCAGCACTGATTAGAGCAATTATAGAGTGCAATGTCTCCTTCATGATATCCCTCACACAACAGATCATATAGCTAGAGAAATCCCAGAAGTTCATAGCTAAGAAGACATCAACCTTAAAGACCTTGAGCTATCAAGAGAGGGAAGAAGCTTTATTTTTTTTCTTCAGAATCTTATAGATTCCTGAAGGGTAATCTTTGTCTTACCTATTATGCCATTGAAGACCCTCTTTTCCCTTGTCTCTTTTGTCTCCACATAACTAATAGCTTAGCAAGTATTAGAATCATGGACCTAAAGCTTCATCATCAGATAACTAGAATGCAGTAGGGAGCGATTCATTATACAATGCCTCCCCATCTCTATAATAAGCTGCCCCATGTAGGTAAAGCACTATGATACATTGTCGTACCTCAAACAAAACTTGGAGGACTGGATGTGTACCCTCAGATTTCCTCTTGGACTAACTGGCCTAGCCTTCCTTGAGACAGGGGACAAAACCTGTGGATTGTTATTGGGAAGGGGTGGATTGTCATGAAACTAAACTGTCTTGAAACTCCTAAGAACACTAGGAATATCACGGCTAATACTGACTTTCACTGACAGTTAACAAACTATTTCATATTCATATTTTGTAATCATACCTAGTTATACTAGGAAAATGTCTAAGCATTTAGTTACTGATGAGATAAGCAAATCACACTAAGCCAAGTCTAACAGACAGAGATGAAACAGGGTTTTATGATTGGAGACCTCAGATGTAAATTTTACTAGTGAAGTGGTGCATGGTGTACTGCTCTGCCTCGTATCGCATGTAAAAGTCTTTTATCTGAAGACCATTAGGCACAAATAATCAGGCTTTGGTGAACTCAAAAATGAATTAAAGTACCATGTCCTCCCCAAAATTAATATTTTCTCATGAAACATATAACTGTCAGGACTTTCTCCAAAAATGAACTAATATGTCATTGTGTATGTTGATACCAAGGAGTGCACACAAAGCATATTTGCGTATGATTTTTTTTTCAATTAAATATAATAATACAATCTGATCTGCATGAGCTATTTGCATTTTAGGGTTAATTCCACACTGATCACCACCAACAATGTTATGCAGAAAAGAAGTTATTCAGCATGTTACGATATTCATCAGTAGTTTGTAATCTGCATTTAATATTTTGTTAAGGTGTAAGGAAG
Source organism: Protopterus annectens (assembly GCF_019279795.1). Lineage (NCBI taxonomy): Eukaryota > Metazoa > Chordata > Ceratodontiformes > Protopteridae > Protopterus > Protopterus annectens. The sequence continues at coordinate 771,916,627 of NC_056731.1, forward strand.
AAGACAACATAGTTTTATTTGCTTCAGAATGACGGATTTTGATGTGCCCTTTTAAGAACTGAATATAGCTTGATTCTTTTAAGCCATAATTCACACTTTTGAGGTAGTGAAGATATAAAATCATTCCCATATTTTAAACTTTTTTATTTTTGTTTAGAGTAACACCAAGATAAATTAAGTTGTTGGAAAATATTAAGACATCCTTCTGTTATACCAGGAGCTACAGTAAATATGTGTATGTTAAAATAATTAGATAAATATTTGCTGAGCATGGAGGTTGATGCACTATACACAGTTCAAATCAAGAATGAGCTCTGTTATCAGTGATAGTCAACAAAACTGTGCTGCATTTATTGACTTGCTTGAGATTGCTTTTCTCCGTGTCTGCATTTTGTTTTTCCCACCCTAGTGTTGGTGTGTTCTTAAATTTGGTGGCTTTGGAAATGTCCACCCCTGCTGTTAATTTGATTTTGGACAGTCCTCACAGTCCATCTCATTTGCTTACTGTACTGAGTACAGGGTGATCATATGGGTAGGACTACCCCCTTGCTTCTTTAATTTTGGACACTCCTCCCAGTCCCATCTCATCAGCTCATTCTACTGTGTACAGACAGAATTTAGGAAGGCCAACCCACTTAGTTTCTTAGTCTCTTAATCTTGAATTATCTTCTGTTTCTTCCCACACCCCAAAACAAAACAAAAAAAAAAACAACAAAAAAGTACACTTTTTCATTTATTTATTGTGTTCTTCCTCCTTATTTTTAAATGTTGAAGAGGTTTTATTCTGCTATGTTTATTACGGCTTGTTAGTAGCCTGATTACATTCATCTGTTATTCTAACCCTCATAGTTTTGGTTTTAGCACTTGGGCTTCAGGCCAGTTATTTTACTTTTAAGAAGGTTTTTGTGGTCTACACTGTTGTGGACAAACCCTTATCAAAACCTCTCTCCCCAAGTTCATCCAAGTTTCAGAACACTATGTCTGGACAATTCCAATCAGTTTCTCCTGCCAGCCTGGTCGATATGGGCATACTAATGTGGTGTAGCAACTGCCTCATGTTCACTGACAACCCTCTTCTCTTACCACATAATTCTTCTACTTGCAAAAAATGCATCCATATCAGTAAACTGGAATCCATGCTCTCTCACGCCTCAGTCAGTACCCCTGACAAAGACGAAACTGTCAGCACAAACACCACACCACTCAAATCACATAGCCAAGCACAGCACACACCCTCATATACAGAGGTCCTCAATAAAAAACTTACCTGAACAGCAGAGACCTCCAAAACACACTCACAGACATTCCACACACAACACCAAACACATCACAGACAGCAGACAACACATAAGGCATAACAATAAACTTACACAGCCCATAAAGCACAACATTAAGCCAAACATACTAGTCACTGGTGACTCAATTGTGAGACAAACTGATGTCCCCTTCACCAGGTTCAATAAGGAAAAGATCACGGTCAGTTGTCTGTCAGGTGCTAGAATCCACCATATCATGCACGCACTTAAGTCTCTCCACAACAAGTACAAGTATGACTCTGTCATTGTTCATGTTGGTGTGAATGACTTGAGATATACCTCCCTTGACTATATGAAAACGGACATGATTGAGCTATCAGAGTATGTGTCCCAGGCAGGTATGACCTTAGCTCTAAGCAACATCCTACCTTCACCAAGAATGATACCACAATACCAACAAAAAATAATTTACTTCAACAATTGACTTAGTTTCTGGTGTCATTCCAAGGGGATCCAGTATCTGTCTGCCTGGAATGACATGGTTGGCAGGCCTCGATGCTTTGCCAGAAATAGCCTCCACTTGTCATCCTTGACATTCAGGATTCCGGCCAAGGCTTTTACCTCCCCTATTGTGCCTTTTTAGGCAATGTCCCACAGACAAATCTTCCAACATAAAAGATCTGTCAAAAAGCCAATTGAAGGTCATGCTTGCTTAATACTAGGAGCCTTAACCTAAAAATGCATTCACTGGAGGCTCTCCTCACACTGGAAGATGCTAACATCTGTTCAGTCTCAGAAATTTGGTTTAAGGCTGCAGCCCTGACTTACCAGGCTATACCTCATTCCACACATTCTGACCCCAAAATGAGGTTGGGAAGACTAAGGGTGGTGGAGTTTCTATTTTCATTAAAGACAAGCACACCTCCAGACTGGTTTCCCAGCATGATGCACTAGAGTGTCTCCAAGTGCAATTGACAATTGGCAAGACACCCATCCAAGTTATAGCCAGCTATAGACCTCCCTTCATGACTCAGGACACCCAATCCCCCTAACTGGACCTACTTGAGTCCACCAAGGCACCCACTAACACTCTGATCCTTGGTGACTTCAACTACTCCACCATAAACTGGGTGAACTATTCCTGCTCTAATGCACTCACCCAATGATTCCTTGACTTCATCAATTCTAAACCACTAAAGCAGCTTGTCTCATCCCCCACAAGGGAGATAGCATTCTAGACTTGGTTCTCACCAACATGGGCAACCACTGCACCACCACCATAGTAAGTTCTTCCCTGGTGAGATCAGACCATCGGTCTGTCTCATTTGATGTGTCTATCCCTTCCAACCCCCCCCCCCCCCAGACATAACCAGGCTAAAAAACTTAAAAACTAACTACAACCTTCTAAGGGAAGGTATCAGTAGCTTCACACCACCGCCCCCCTCGGGGGATGCAGACAAATATGCTGAACAGTATGCCAGTGCAGTATACAAGTACCTGTACAACTGCATGGACTCAGCCATACCCAACAGAACTAAAACCTGCTCCTCAAGGAAACACAAACTTATGTGGTGGACATCCTTTATCAACAGGCTTTACAACAAAAGGAAGAAACTGTTGTCCAGGCATATAAAAGTACAAATTCCCAATTGAAAAAACTCCCTCCTTAGCCTCAACAAGCAAATTAGATCACTAGTGAAAAACTCCAAAGCCAATTATGAATCGAAACTAGCCTCTGAAACAAAGGGTAACTACAAAGCCTTTTTCAGTTACATCAGAAACCTCCATGGGAAAGCACAGGTTTGTTCCGAATTAGTTCTTAATGGTATCACGTACACTGATCCTGTTGACTTAGCTAACCTGCTAGCAGACAGGTTCAGTGCAAACTTTACCCCCTGTCCCCCCCAAAGGCCCATTTGACATCCCCGATACTTGCCCTGCACCGCACATCTCCATAGATCACGTGTTAAAGGCCCTATCCAAGGCAAAGAACACAGCTTCTATGGGACCTGATAGTATCCCAAGCTGTATTCTGCAACATCTCCAGCAAGAAGTAGCCTCACCATTGAGCACCCTATTCAACCATAGCCTAAGTACAGGCTTCATTCCAGCACAGTGGAGAACTGCCATTGTCATCCCTTTGCGCAAATGTGGTGCCACTACTGACACTGGAAACTATCGCCCCATTAGCTTGACAAGTCTGATCTGTAAGGCCATGGAGCATATTATTATGGACCTCATATATAAGGACATAGGCAATCTCCAAGCACTTGACCCAACCCAGTTTGGATTTGTCAAGGGCAGATCTTGCCTGTTGAACCTGGCTGACTTTTTTGAGACTGTCACCAAGGCACTGGATGAAGGAAAGTCAGTACATACAGCTTACCTTGACTTGGCCAAAGCCTTTCATACAATCCCCCACTCGAGCATCATTCAAAAGCTAACATAAATGGGTGTAAATCCCTATCTCATCAGGTGGGTGGCCAACTGGCTCACAGATAGGACCCACAAGGTCAAAATAAGTGCCACTACATCCGACAGCAGACCTGTCACTAGTGGTGTCCCCCAGGGACCTGTCTTGGGACCTCTATTGTTTGTCATCTACTTCTCAGAGGTGTGGCTGACTAGGTTTGCAGACAACTGTAAGCTGGGTACTGTCATTGACTCCCCAAATGATGTTAACATACTTCAGGAGGGTCTCACAGCAACAAATGACTGTTTCAAACACCGAACTTGTAACCAGTAAACTAACAATACTGTGAAACAGTCCGTGACTGTTGCCAAAGTCATGGCCTTAAGTTAAATGCAAAAAAATGTATTATTATACCATTTGGCAAAAATACAGTCCCTACTGATTACCACATTAGCGGCAACCCCCTAAATACACAACCGGTGGTGAGAGACCTGGGTACACAAGTTGACAACAATCTCACATTTGACCATCATGTAGCAGCAGTGGTCAGAAAAGCCTTTTACTTGATTCATCTCATAAGTAAAGGAATTGCATCCAGAAAAAAAGGAGGTTATTACTTCTCTGTACTCCTCCCTCATTAGGCCAATAATTGAGTACAACGCTCCATTTGGTATGTACCTCTCCAAACACCTGCACCAATTGGAAAGGCCACAGAAATACCTCACAAAGAGAATCCATGGCCTCCAACACTTGTCCTATGTGGATAGGCTAAAATCACTATCACTCTACTCTGTATCGTACAGATTGCTCAGAGATGATCTGTGTTTCACCTACAAGGCAATCTCAGACTCTGCTCTACTAGAGATGCTCCATATCCATAAGTCTAACTCTTTGCATAGCACCCGATTGAAAGGTTTAAATCTAATATGTGACATTAACAAGGTTTGTCTCCCAGAGGTTGCCCCATCTCTGGAATAGACTCCCCCACACACATTAAACAAAGTATGTTGCTGACCCTCTTCATGTGCAACCTTGATGAGTGGATGGGCAACCAGAAATTTGTCCCAGGGGTTCCACCTATGTCCCTCATTGACAGGGGTGACAGGTGCTGATTGAAGTTCCTTTTTGGGGATAAACTCTTGGCTAGGCTTGTAAGGGCTCCAGAGCCATTAGCCTAGTAATCTCCTACAACCCTATGATCCTAAGTAGCCTCTTGTGGGAGGCAGTGTTTAATTGTAGTGTGGATGCATTCCTAGTTAAGGATCCTCACTGTAATTAAGCATACTCACTATAGTCTTTAATTGTAGTGAGGGTGCTTAACTGGGAATGCATCATGCTGTGTGAGTTGTATTCTCAAATGTTAACTTTTGAATTCCCTAATGATAAATTTTGAATGAGAAGGCTGTAATCCCCGCACTGTATAATTACATTGAATCATAAACAATGCATACTCAGCTTTTTTTTCTTAATCACATCTCTCTTACTTTTGATCCATGTGCAATCTATTGCATTTTCATATTCAAAATTCAAAGCAAGTTTCTTAAAACCTTTCACTTAGTTGCAACAAACAATTGCAGCAAAGCAGGAGAAGAAATGGCTGATCGTGATTCAGAAAACTGCTGGATACTGCTTATCACAAACAGATTGCAAATCAAAGTAAGCTATTTTTTACAGACAGCTGTCAGTGACCTATTGTGTAACCATTACAAAGAATTAGATAGAGATGAGCATAACATAGACTACTGTGTGACAAATGATTCTAGCACATAGATCGTTTTCTATACACAAGATGAACAGAAGATGCAGTTTTTTCATTGTTGCAGCTGAGCTGTGCTACCACATCATATTTTAATATATTTCTTTCATTCTTGCAAGTTTCAGTTCATTTCATCTGGCTTGGAAATGCACAGAATTATTTCCTAGGCTATGAATGCATTTCAAGGGAGCCAGGGTAACATTAAACCTCCTTGCTGGTTAATGCAGCTTGTCAAACTGCCTCATTAAATATTTATGAGCTATGTTCAGAGGTATTCGTGAGTGCCATTCAGAGCCTACTTTCTGAATGCCGGTTTGTGATTAAGCATTTAGAGCTCAGTATAAGATAGTACTGAACTGGTTATTGAATCTTCTGAATCCCAGCTGTAGACTTTGTAGATACAGAAGTCACTTTTGCAAGTCCTCTGACCTCTCAGCAATTTTTCTTTGCATCCTAAAATAATGATGTATTAGACATCCTTTAGGTGCAAACTTGAATGCATCCTGGGGCAACAGAAGGAAGAGATGGATTTATCCAGATTAAAAATTATAATTTTAATACAATTCTGAGAACAAATTGGAATTGTTTCCTTTTTGAAATGATTAGGAAATGTTTAAGATTTACTGGGTTTTGGGGTTTGTATATCTTCCTCCAAGTTACACACAGCATAATCAAAAGTGCAGAAAGGAGATTTCAACATGCTTTACTAAACAGAAGTAAGTTCCTGTACATGGTCTAACCAAACTGTGCAGCCACTGGACTCTTTGCATGGACCACATATGCAAGCAACCCCTCCAGGACTATGAGAACTTCAGATACGCTACAGTAACTGTATACAGACCTACCCTGACTATACATGTTAAGGGACCAGAACTACAAATTTATGGATGGAGTAGTGTGTCTGACTGCTCTGATTCTTCTTCAGTATTATTTAGCTTACAGAACTGATGAGCAAAGTCAGGAAAAAAAAAACTCTCAGATGCTACAAAATAATCCTCAAGAACTTTTGGATGATACAAAAACAAAAAAAGAAAACCTCTTCTAGCACTAGAGATCCCTGTGTTGCAGGTAAACTGCTACCACAAACACATTTGCCCTATTCCTACACAGAATGTGGCTGAGCACCCACCAATGGGAATTCTTGGAACACTAGATCCCCTCATTACCATATTATGTTAATTAATCTAGCCCTGCCATACATATTGCCTAATGAATGGAAACATTTTATGAATCTTTGTGTTGGTGGACAGTGGACAAAGCCCAATGGAAATCAGTTACATTTTAAGGTATATCAAGCATAGCAGACCTTATGATGTAACTGTTCCCTGCTGCACTGTGTAATATCATTATACCCCATAGTGATTCATTGACACTGGTACCCAAAGCACCACTGTATGCAATGCATACCTGTGTGCCATTTACACACATTGGACCAGATTGCATAAAGTTTGTGGAACAAATTATGGACATTGCAGCATGCTGTACGAAGACTTTGGTGCATCTGCTGCAGACACGATTCCAGAAGACGCACTGAAGGCAGTCCAGATCCTTAGCTATTTAGTGTAGGATAATTTTGGATTCTGCACACTCCCATTTGATTCTAAAATTCATCATGCACTCACAACACAACTTAAATCTGACAAAATGGACCTCAAGGAATAAAAGCTAATACTAGAGATCTTGCTGAATTCCATAGCAAAAGAGCAAATAAGTAAATAAAAAAGCAACCTGCTTTTAATGAACTGCAACAAGCTACAGTGATACAAGACATAAATGAGGTTGTGGCTGTGCAAGCTAGAAGACAACTAAGCCAGTTGTCAGACCAGGAAATAATTGGAAGATACCAGATAGACAGACAACTGGTGCAGGCTGTCTGCAACATGTATGCCCCAGAGATGCCTAGACCCTGTGAGGAAACCCCATCCACCATGAAAACAAAGTGTGTCTCAGTCTGGGTATACTGGCATCTAGGACATTCCAGAGATACATGTGGGATGCTCTTGGAGTGTCAGAGACAGCTGTCAGCTATATCCTGGCAAAATTCCTGGAAGTAATAAGCAGCAAGGTGGATGACTACATTCACATTCAACCCACCCCCATGGAGTGGAGAACTGTAATGTACCAGGTTTACAGCATCACAAACTTCCCCCTTGTACTCCATGCAATAGATTGCACATGGATGCCTATCAAGACACTAATACATCCTTAACTAGACCGATAAATCAAAATAAAGGGATGGCCATCCATCAACTGCTAGACTGTGCATGCAGCAGATGGCACCATAACAAACATCATGGCAACACACCCTTGAAGTGTCCATGATGTTGCCATATGGAGGGAAAGTGGACTGAAGGCCACATTCCAGCAAGGAGAAATACCTGAGGGACTACTACCAGGTAAGTACAGGATCATAGCTAGAATGTAAGCAAAGGATACCCCTCACAACAATATTTATAATATCCATCCTGACCAAATGTGTTCATTCCCCACAATAGGTGACTATGGTTATCTACTTGAGCCATGGCTAATGACACTGTACCATGAACCATCCAACTCTGCACAGGAGGTCTACAAGATTGCACATGCAACATCCAGAAACACCACCGAGCATGTGTTTGATGTACTGAAAACTAGGTTCAAATGTCTGGACACATCTGGGGGTGCACTGCAATATACATCTGAGAAGGTAGCACAAATTATAATAGCATGACCCATGCTCACAACATGCTAACTAGAGCACATGTCAGTCTTTTAGCAGCAGGTGTGGGTGAATTACTCCAAGAATAAAAACCACCAAAAAAAAAAATGAAAACAATATATAAAACAACAACCACAAACTTAAAATGAAAACAATTTATTAACAGACTTAGTGCCTCAACCAAAAGCCTTCAAAGAGAACTAGCCCAAGAACCCCAGATGTCTGAAGAGGACATCCCAAAGGTATCAGAGGAGGAGCAGGAGGACATAGGGGTGAGAAGACACAGTAATGGGAAACATAGAGTGTGACCACAAGTGCAAGCCCAGGCAACATGGCGGCATGTGACCCACAACTTTGAGTAATGACAAGCCACATTTATATGAGGATACAGATTAAACATTGATGTACAGGTGTTACCCTACCATAGCAGCACAGACTGCATCTAATGGCAAGTTACCACTAGATGTACACAGTGAGCATCAGACATAACACTATCATCATAATATATTACAATATGAACTTATGCAAATATAGCACAACAGGGTTCATCAAATCAGGGCACAACTGACACAGGTATGCATAAACACAGATTATTGTATCACTGTATGGAAAACAGTAAGAGACACACATCAGTGCTACACATTCCTATTTCTACAATATAGTAACATGAAAAAAGAAAAACAACACAGGACATAATGGAGACAGTTTAATAGCCACAGAAAATATATCACTGTAAAGTAGTAATGTAATACAATGGGTCAGCTCTGTTTATGACACTGTTGGACACACTCTAATCCAGTCTAGGGTGATATCACTGACATCTCACACCACAGTCATCCCTGCCCCTACCACTTGCAGAAATATGTGGCACAGGTTGCTCCTGAGAAGAAACTGGCATATCTCTCAACTGTCCAAATTTTCACAGAATGTCCAGTTTTTGGCTCATATATTTGTTCTGTTCATCATAAAATGTGTGGTTTTCTGGCAAATCACTGGGATGATGTGACTACTAAAGTCACTAAATAATGACATACATTTAAGTTTCAGACTTCAAATCTTTCAGAAAATGCATGTTGAAATAAACCCTGTTACTGTAGCAACTTTCTAAGGTTATAAGAGGAATATTTAAAATATGCCCCTATTTTTGGGCCTTTGTCCCCTCATTTTGTTGGGATTTGTCCGGATTTCTTGCACTAAGAGGTTGAGAGGTATGGAGACTAATCTTGACAGCAGCTTGTTGAAGTGAAGGAACATGACTGCGAGTTGTTGAACTTGTTGTGACTGGCAGCACCACAGCAGATGGGCCAGCAGTGGACGTGCATGTATGTTGGACCACAGACACTGATACTTGATAGGCAGTTGGGCTTCTGTGGAGAGGTGGCCTGTCTCTCCCATGTTGCAATCAGCTGAACACAGTCAGGGAACACAGCACCTGCTAGTACTACAGTACTGCTGCAGTACAATAGAGGCCTGGGTTTCTGCCAACCATGCCACAGCTAACATGCTATAATTTTGACCAGCCAATGCTGCCATTATCTCAGAGTGTTTGCGTTATTGTCCTTCATGTGTTAATGTAGCTGGTGTGCCACACAATTTGTAGCATGTGCAAGTGCACAGATGTCTAATGGATGATTTTGCTGGGAATGTTCATTTGCCTGTAACAGGAAGTGGACACCCTCTGACACCTGGCAATGCACACCATCTGCACACCAAAGTTTACTGTGACACCCTGTCTCTGGTTGTTATGGAAAACTGCCATCAGCAGTGGTCGGTCATGCAATGGCCTCATCCCGTTCAACTTCTAATGTCCCATCATTTTCATAATGGCTAGAAAAGTTACCCTCCACATCTGAGTCTGCAGCTACAACAACATCAATGTTAACATCTTGGATGGACTCTATCAACACACCAATGTCCTCTGTGCCAGGGGCCATGATACCATGCTAAGACACATCTTATACCACATCATGATCACTGGATGGGCTGATGGATGATACACATAGTTAATGTGCTAAAAGAAGATACAGAAGTCACAGATCAGGACAATGTGCCTACATCACATAATGGATAGGATCAAAGACATATGACATATATATCTCACTGAAATGTTACAAATAATAATGCCTTTACATGAGGTCTCCCATATATATGTTTCACAAAATGTGCATACATGGAATATAGAATTAGATTACATAGCCAGCATGCATGACATATGTGAGGAATACAACCAAAACACACACCTGAAAACTCCTCATGGGAAGATGGTGCTGTTGAAGAGGGATTAACTTCAACTATTATAGTAAAAAACAGCATTAGTGATCACATCACTGACACCATTAACCACCAGGTGAACACAGTTAAAACATACAGAAGGTTTGGCATGCACATACCACTCATATGTGCACTTGATGAGGTTGATGCAGACTGGCCTAGGAATGGGAAGAAGGACACAGCATTAGGGGACTTTAACAACAGTATTAGCAGCAATAACATGTATGAAACATAGTTGTGGGTTGTAAAGTAAAGAGAAAGACAACACATTCATGCATGTATCAAAAACATTACTGACAGCATCACATATACAACATAGTATCAGGGGCTGCAGACACTGACATGATGGAAATTGCACCTGTATGTCAGATGGCTCTATGCCTGACATTAATGCCATGTATCACATGTATGCTACACACTGATGGAAGCTATGAAACTTCTGCAGTAATATACCTGGTCTGTCTGAACTTGAACCTGTACAGCTTGGGCCAACACTGGATGTACCTGTAGTGTACAATATTAGGGAAATAACAAAATGACAGTAAGCAGCAGTGCCATGCCATGAGGCTGAGGCAATTAGAGGAAGTGGTCACAGTAACACAGTATGGTGACACTCATCTGCTATGTCCTGGTGTTGTGCCAAAGTAGATGGCTCTGTTAAAATTAATGCAGGCAGCATTACACATTTGTTGGACTGCTCTGTCTGTACTGCAGTTGTATGATACATGTTATTAAACATACGTTCACCATCATCACCCTGTGTACATCTGTGTGCATGGCTCAAATCTGCTGCTGTAAATCAAAAATGACAATACATGAATATGTATGCCATAGCAATATGCAGTGATTGTCTCTATACTCAGCAATGTCATGGAAAAACAGACATACATGCTCAGCCTGGATCTCCAGCTTCAATCCCACAACTGGGTATGCATTGCTCCACTCTTGCTGTAAGCAGTGAGGCCAGGAATGTTGTGATGTCATCACGGTGGTCAGTGGTGATCCACCACCAGTGGGCATCCCTCAAACTCTCATATCACCTTAATTTGTTGGCTGCATGAAGGACCATGTCTGAGTATCATAGTCTACAGGCATCACGGGATCTGTTGTGACCTCCAATTGCATTTATCATGCTGGTAAAGTTGGCCCAGATTTCATGTCTCCAAACTGTATCATCAGAATGGCCAAGAAGTCTCCCTCCATGTTGTTGAAGATTATTGAGTATGATTCCACTTTCCTGTGGGGAGGAGTTGTTACCCCTAGGAAGGTTGGCTGACTTAAAGACAATGATATGCACATGATCCTATTCCTGGATGAGTCCATTTATGCAACTGATTTTCTGGACAGTCTATGTCAACATAAACAGCATGCATTCTTGTGCAATGAAAAGGGCTGTACTACACTGTGACAAATACTAGTATGACATATAAAAAGTAACAACAATGCCTTCATAAATAACATTTGTAAAATAAATATAACTTGCAATATCTTCAGAGTGTGTGTGTGGAATTAGAACCCCTCATACTACATAGATGTTGAATGGAAGATTAAAGACAACAGCATTATGCCACAGGAGTAAGTACAACAAAAACTAACAATTGAACAACATTTGGAAACCGTCGGCAAATCTCAGGATCTGTAGGTAGGCCTTTGTATAATGAGCCAGTAGTGATAAGAGCTTTGTTAAGAAGCATTATTGAAGAAATATCCATAACAGCAAAAAGCATACTATTAGCAATGTGTTTAAAACACATCAATAGAGAAATATTGGTAACAGCAACAGCACATGTTTTTAACAATTTTGTTAAGAAAAATAAATTAAGAAATATCCATAATATCAACAGAACATAGTACAGATGAATAGTGTCAGAATCTGTAGGTTTCCATAGTTAACACCACAGAGTGCAAGGATTTACCAGTAAGAAGTGTGGATGATCCGTAAATATGCCTTTATATACTGTTCACATTTGCAATGTAATATTGTCTATACAACTGCATATGGGAATGAAATCAATTAATTAAAATAGTAACACCTGTATGCATAGTGGTCAATCAAACATCAGTCCAGTAACTTACAATAAGTTCTTTTAAAGCTCACATTTTGAGGAAAAATTAATTTAAACAGGTACCTTTGAGAATAATTGACTTTAACAGAGGTAATAATCACCAAAACAGAAATGCTACCAATTGCCAATGTACCTCTCACTCCAAATCACCAAAACAAATTGCACCTAATGTCACACAACTTTAAGTACTATTTGCCCCAAACATAATTAATGAGGTTCATTGAAATTCTAGGTTTTGGAATCTCATTTGCGCACATCCTCATAAAATGGCTACATGCGGTGTAACACCCAGGTGTACTGCATAAACACCCAATAGGTATCAATAAATAGTACCATGTGAGGCACATGTCCATTATCTTCCAATGGTCTGATAACATGACATCACTGCCACTTTCAAATAAAGATTTTGATACAGTTACAGATGAGACAATCACTAACTGCAAACTGAGAGGGACCTCAGTGAGCATTTCTCTGTTTTTGCATTTTTCAGGCATTTTCTATTGGATGATCAAGATGGCTACTTCAAGGAGGCTGAGACATGTCCATGCACTGAACTGGACCAAGGAGGAAACCACCTAGATGCTGACCATTTACATTGAAGTGGAGCATCAGATAACAGCCAGATCAAGGAACTTTGCAATGATTGACATATGGACCTGGATTGCATGGGAGCACCTAAGATGTACAGTGCAAGTTCACCACCAGTATAGGTTCATAGGTTCATAGGTTCATACTAGGCTATCTGCCCGAGGGCATTTACAAGCCTAGGCCATCGTTTTGTGGCTTACGCCACCCCTTTAGTATGGGAAACTATACCCATTATTTTGCTGTGCCTATACCCATTATTTTGCTGTGCCTCTGTCGAGCAGTGACACTGAGGTAATCCCTGGGGTATATCTGCAATCTCCCATCCATTGGTCAAGATTTCTCTTGAACAAGGCCAGCGAGGTGCTCTGCCTCACATATACCGGGATTTTGTTCCACAGCATAGGGAGCCTTTGGGTGATGAATCTATCCCTCCAGCATGTCCTATTAATAGCCGTGTCGAGGTTTAAGTCTCCCGCCCTTGTGGCTCTGATGGATCTAGATTTTTTGAGGTGAAGCATATTCATCAAATCTGGGTTGGACATGGCCTTGTATGTTAGGCAAAGGTCACCTCTGAGCAAAGCGGTAAGCGACTGAATAGAGCTGGAGTTCTTTCAGTCGGGCAGCATAGGACAGATTTTTGAGACCCTTTATCCTTTTGGTGAGGAACTTTTGTGGCCTCTCCAGCTGCTGCAAGTGTCGGGTCAGATACATTCCGAATGGGGCATTGTACTCAATCATTGGTCTGATGAGTGATGAGTAAAGGGAGACTATGACCTCCCTTGATCTAGATGAGAATCCCTTCATGATAAGGTGGGCAATGTAGAAGGTCTTCCTAACTACTTTAGCTACATGGGTGTCGAATGACAGACTACTATCAACCTGGGTCCCCAGGTCCCTTCTTCTGAGCTCAGTGGATTGCCACCTATTTGGTAGCTAGGGGTAACCTTGTTTTTCCCGAAGGGTATGACTATGCATTTTTTGGCATTTAACTTTAGGCCATGGCTCTGGCACCAGTTATCCGTTTCTGTGAGACCCTTCTGAAGGATATCTGTGTCAGATGTGTTTTCTACTATGGAGCCCAGTTTGCAGTCATCTGCAAACTTTGTCAACCATAACCCTCCTGTGTTTGCTTGTACTTCGGAAAAGTAGATGCCAAACAAGAGTGGGCCCAGGACTGAGCCCTGTGGGACACCACTTGTGACAGGCTTTGAGTCTGACATGGCGCCAGCAACTCTGACCCTGTGGGTTCTGTCACTCAGCCAGTTTGCAACCCATCTTGTGATGTATGGGTTAACATTTAAGCTGATGAGTTTTTCAATGATACCCGAGTGGGGTATTGTATCGAAGGCCTTCACCAGATCGAGGTAGGCTGTATGGACTGCCTTTCCCTCATCAATGGCTTTGGTGACTGTTTCAAAAGTCAACCAAGTTTAAAAGGCATGATCTGCCTTTGACAAAGCCAAACTGGGTTGGATCCAAAGTCTGCAAATTCCCTATGTCTTTATTTATGAGGTCCATTATGATCATCTCCATGGCTTTGCAGATAAGGCTTGTCAAGCTAATGGGCCGGTAATTTCCAGGGTCGGTGGAGGCACCGCCTTTGTGAAGTGGGACCACAGTTGCAGTGCGCCACTCCCTGGGTATGTATCCAGAGGTAAGACTTTGATTAAACAGCTGTCCTAGCTGTGGGTTTAATTCCTCATTGAGTTCGTGGAGCACACAGCTGGGGACACCATCAGGTCCCATGGATGCTGTGTTTTTTGCTTTGGAGAGAGCAGTTCTCACTTGGGCGTTGGAGATATTTGGGGGGCTGCAATCGTTTGGTATAGATATCTCTCCTTTTGGGGGGAGAAAGAAGTTTGCACTGAACCTGTCAGCCAGTATGTTGGCAATGTCTGTAGGATCAGTAATCTTCACATCATTTTGAACTAGTTCTGAGCATATCTGGGAGTTTCCTCCCAGGTTTCTAACATAGCTAAAGAAGGCCTTATGATTGTCTTTTGAGTCTTTAGCTATTTTTCTCTCAAAATTTGCTTTGGATGATTTTATGAGAGCTCTTAGTTTTTACTTATAGTGATCAAGGGTGTCTTACCTTTTAAGGATTTTGCTCTATCTTGTAGTAGCTTCCTCCTTTTGTTGTAGAGTTTGTTTATGGCTGGGGTCCACCAGACTGGACGCTTGCCTTTGGTACAAAGAGTCTTTGTTTTGCTTGGGATTGCCTTATCCATGCAGTCCTGCAGGTGCTGGTAGAAGGCATTTGTAAGTGATTCAGTGGCTTGAGTACTGTTTTCCGCCGGCTCGGGGTCCTTAAAGGAGACCACACTAGTCTTTAGAAGTGTGACGTCTGCTTTCTTGAAGTTCTTTACTGTGGTCTTTTTTATTTCAGGTGGGGGTGGGATGAGGACCTCCAGCGAGATTAGTTTGTGATCTGATCTCACCAGTGAGGGGTATACTTCGGTGTTGAACATTGTGCTCCCATGTTCGTGATGATGAGATCAAGTATGTTATCTCCTCTTGTGGGGATGGTGACTAGTTGTTCCATGGCATTTGAGTTTATGAATTCCAGGAACTTTTGGGCTAAGGTGTTTGGGCTTGAGTAGTGTTCCCAGTCTATATTAGGGTAATTGAAGTCACCTAGTATGATGGTGTTTGGTGATACATTTATCCCCTCTAGTGTTTTCAGGAAGGCCATGTGAGGTTCCTGAGTTTGTGAGGGTGGCCTGTAACATGCTACAATTTGCAGAGCAGTCTTGCCTATGGTTAATTGCACCTGGATGGTCTCCGATGCATCGTGCGTTGCCACCAGTCTTGAGGTGTGGGTGTCCTTGATGAATATGGATACCCCCTTTCTTGGTATTGTCCGGATTTTGGGGCGGAACGCATGATATGAGGTAAAACCTGATAGTGCTGGGGTGCTCTCAGGAGCCTTGAACCAGGTTTCTGTCACAGCACAGACATCGATGTTCTCCATACTGAGAAGGGCCTCGAGTGCGTGCATTTTGAGATTTAGACTTCTGGCATTGAGCAGCATTACCCTTAGTTTTTTTTCTTTTTTGTGTTCTAGGGTGGTAGGTTTAGAATTTGAGCCTTGCCTAAAAGGCACTATGGGGTGGCAAGAGCCTTTGCCAATATCCGGAATCCCAGGGGTGACAGGTGCAAGCCGTCCCTTGCGAAGCAGCGTGGCTTGTCCAGCATGTCATCCCAGGCAGACAGACACTGGATCCCCTTTGAATGACACCAGTGTTTAAGCCAATTGTTAAAGCTGATCATCTTATCTCTGTATTGTGGCATCATTCTTGGTGAGGGTAGGATACTGCTCAAGGTCAGGGTCATACCTGCCTGGGCTACATAATCAGAGAGCTCCTCAATGTCTCTTTTCATGTAGTCCAAGGAGGTACGTCTCAGGTCGTTTACACCAGCGTGGACAATGACTGAGTCGTATTTGTACCTGCTGTTGAGAGACCTGAGTGCATGCGTTATGTGGTGGATTCTAGCGCCCGACAGGCAGCTTACTGTGAGATTCTCCTTACTCAGTCTGGTGAGCGGGACGTCAGTGTGTCTGACTATGGAGTCACCAATGACTAGTGTGTCTGGCATTGTGTTTGGCCTTAAGGGCTGTGACTGTTTGACACTCTGACTGTGAGGTCTATGTGTTGCAGGTGTTGTGTTCTGAGGTGGTGGATGTTTGGGTGTCTGCTTTGGTGGCCTCTGCTGTTTTGGTAGATTTTTGATCAGAGCCTCCGAGTATGCCTTTGTGTGTTTATGTGTATGATTTGAGGTTGTGATGGTACTATGTGAGACTGGGTCTATAGTGTGTGTGGTAACCTTCTCTTCCTGACTGGTCTTGCCAGTCCTATGTTGAGAGAGCTCAGCCTCCAGTTTGGCCGTATAGTTGCATCTCTCGCATGTATTTGTGTTTTGTGGGAGGAGGAGAGGGTTGTCTGTGTACATGAGGCAATTGTAACATTGCCTCAATATTCCCAGGTTCACCAGCTGAGCAGGAGAGGACACTAGCAACTGATCCCTCGACATGCTATAAGGAATAGACAAAAAAACTTTAAAGGAGATTCCGGGGGACGTGGGTGACCGAGAAATGGGGGTTTGCCTTTTTGGAGTACTATTTATGACAAGAGTGCCGTATCAAGGTAATAAGTACTGTAGTAGCAAGTGCTAGGTTTAACCGATAGAGAATAGTCTACTTGGAGTCAAGTAGAGATGATCTTTTTAGTTATAGGATACGCTGATTAGATCAGTAGTATAGTTCGAGGTAGGTAGTTTTAAAGGAAAATTTGAAGAGTGGAATTTAGGTAGCCCTAATAGTTTAAATCTGCTTGACCGGCGCTGCCCTAGTGTGCAACGGTAGCAGCTCCACGCTAAATATCGCGCTAAATCGCGCTAAATCGCGCAAACGCGCGTTTAGCGTTTTTTATATCAGGGGGCTGAAAGAAGCTAGGAACTGGCCCAAAACGACCAATAAACTACAAGTTGCTGGCTGAAACCTCACAAAACTGGACCAACAGGCAGCTCAATGCTTCCCACTCCCACTGGTAAGCAAGGGAACTTCCTCTCTTCCAAATTAGGTAAAGAATCAGTAACAGGAACTGCAAACAAAGCCCAGGGATCGGCAAGCTCTGAAACTGGACTATTCTAGCTCAGTAAGGCGGGAAAACAAGAGATATTTTTTTTTTTTCAGAAAACAAGCAGAAAACAAGCAGAAACAGATACAGTAAACACTTATAAATGCTATAAATCGGCTATCACAGCCTACACAAACTATGTTAATTATATATATATATGTTGACTGACTTGTTTAATAAGACTGGTTTAGAAATGTTAAATTTGATGGTGAATGACTACATTAACAAAGGCAATTGTATTTTGAAGGAACTTAATTGTTTACATGATGTTATTACTAAGGATGACAGTTTTAACAGTCTTAAAAAGAAATATGATGACACTTTTAAGGAGGTTGATGCATATTGTTTTAAAGTCTTAGATAGAAAAGCAAAAAAGCTTGAAAGGGATTTAATTGAGTATAGGGAGGGCAGGGCTTATCCTGCACCAATAGGCAGGCAAAGAACAAATGTTAATGCTTTAGGCCCTGATGAAACACAAGTTACAAATGAAGAATACAGCTATGACCATTCAGATATACCTAGAAGAAGTGAGCGCCTGGCTCAAAAAGGTAATAATAACGGGCAACAGGGTTTTCTAGTTCCCCAGGGCAGACCACGGGGGAAAACGAATCAGTTTCAACAGAACCCATGGGAGAGGAGGTAATAGAAGGTAACAATGAAGCTTTGGTAGACACTTTACAGTTTTTTATCGAAGAAGAACAAGGAACATGCAGAATTAGGACTATTGACAATTTTACCATTTATAACTTTACTGAATTTGAAACTACTTCACATTTCTTTGAGTTGTTTACCAAAGGATTACATTACGTCCCACACAGAGTCAGCTATCTTCCAAAACTCTTGATCAAGTTAAAATTATTCATTAGGAATTTAAATTTAACATCTTTTTTTAAAAATCAAACTGGTCAGGCTGAAGCTTTGCATAGAAGCAGCACTTTCAATCCCCCTACTCATCCCACCCTAAAAATCTTTGAAGAGTTAATTGAGAGTACCTTAAGAGAAAATCTTGGTAACAAGCACGCATTTCATCCTGCTAATTTTCCACAAAGATTACAGTTGGTTATAGACATTCTAAAAAAAGAAAAGATTCGGGTAATGAAACCTGACAAGGGAGGGGGGATTGTTTTACTGCACCAGTTAGAATATGAAAACTATATTCACGAACTACTACAAGATGACAACATTTATGAATCCATTTCTCTTAATGAGTTAAACATCGCACTAGCTAACATAAAATATTGTTTGTATGATTTATTAATGCAAGGTGCCATTGATGAAAAGTCTTATAACTACCTATTTGTACCCAAACCAAAAACCCCTATTTTATTTGGTATACCCAAGGTTCATAAAGGGGTTGATCCCTTGAAATTCCGCCCCATTGTTGCAGGTGCAGGGAGCATAACAGAACCTTTGAGTAAATTTGTGGATTTCCACCTAAAAAATTATGTCTCCAGATTAACCTTTGTATGTAAAGATTCCTGGGAATTCCTAACTTGCTTGGATCAAAACATTGATCATTCTAATCTACTCATGGTAACAATTGACATAGTAGAATTGTTTCCCAGCATTTCACACAACACGGGGATGGAATGGTTCAGTGAAATGTTATGCAGAGAATCCAATTTAAGTAACGGTTTGGTGAATTTAGTTGTAGAATTCATGACCATGGTCTTATCCAACAACTTCATCTATTTTAATGGCAAATTTTTCCGTCAAAAAAGTGGGGTTGCCATGGGGGCACCTTGCGCTAGTGCGTACGCTAATATAGTGTTACATAAGTGGGAAACTGAATATATCCATTCTACTAATTGGAAACAACACATTAAATTTTATAAAAGATATCTTGATGATATCTGCATTCTTTGGGAGGGTACGGAAGAACAATTCCTCCTTTTCATAGATTACTTGAACAACACGACTAGTTTCCTTAAATTCACTTATGTCATTAGCAATACAACTCTTCATTATTTGGATATTCATTTGATCAAAAATCCAAATCACACAGGTTTCTGTTCAAAGGTGCATAGAAAAGGCACATACTCCAACTCCTTCCTCCATTTTGACAGTGGACACCCTCTGTACATAAAGAAAGGCATTATTAAGGGACAACTAGTAAGAG
The DNA here is from genome assembly GCF_019279795.1 of Protopterus annectens. NCBI lineage: Eukaryota > Metazoa > Chordata > Ceratodontiformes > Protopteridae > Protopterus > Protopterus annectens. The sequence goes on from NC_056731.1 coordinate 771,936,431, forward strand.
CCTGCAGAATGTGTAGCACTACGGATTTCTTTCTGGAAGAGGTAGAGTTTCTCAGGTCCCTATTTTTGGATAGAGGCTATCCACCTGCTTTTTTTCAGAGCATCCTTAGTGAGATTCTTATTAAAAGGGACCAGTGTTTTCCATCATTATTAGGTGCAGGAGCACCTTTCCCTAGAACTCAAGCAAGGACAGACCAGAATAGTTCCAAGAGTTTTGTTTACACCTATTCAGCTGATGCTGGTTTCATAGAAAGGACTATGAAGGTTTTCTGGCCGGTGGTTACATCTCATGAGGAATTTAGTAATTTGTTTCCTCCTCGCATTTCCTTTATTAGAAAAAGGAACACCAATTTGAAGGGCATTTTTGAACATAACACGAACACCAAGGATAAGCCAGAACATTCCAGCAGTCAAAAAAGGAAGGGAACATTTAAATGTGGTAGATGTCACCAATGCCCCTTCATTGCCAACACTCACAAAGTGCACGTCTCTGCTCGTAATATCACTTTAACAGCTAGTGATTATTACTCTTGTTACTCCTCGGGCGTGGTATACCTAGGTTTTTGTGAGGGTTGCACATCTTTCTACGTGGGCAAAACAGAAAGGGCTTTGAAATGAAGGATATACGAACATAGTTATGACATCAAAAGTAAAAAAGACACTAATGCCTTTTTCAAGCATTCCTTGGTATGTCCTAACATGTCCATTCGTTTCTTTGTCCTTGAAAAAGTTTCTCCAGACCAGAGAGGAGGTGATTGGGAAACTACACTTTCTTCAAGGGAATTGTTCTGGCAATTGAGACTGAACGCGACAAGATTCCCAGGCTTAAATGACAACTTAAGTTTAGCCAGCATTCTTAAAGCTAGAAGTAATGTTCTTTGAATTCTACCTAGTTTCCCTAGGTTCATTTCCAACTCCCCCCCCTTCTCCCCCCCCTCCCCCTCCTACTTGTTTTTTCCTCTCTGGTCCGAGGCCACACTTTTAGATGGTTGTCCTCTTTTCCCCCTTCCCTTATTCAGCTGGCACCTTAGGCAGGTTCTGCCATGGTGCTTTACACGAACCACTCTACGTTTGCTCTATCTATCTATTTATTTATTTAGTTTGCAGTTTAAGCAGCTCCTATAGGGTAACACACCGGGTTGATATTAACTGCATGCATTTTTAAACTAGACATTTTCAACCTCTAGTTGACAGTATTTGACTTCTGGTTTTTGAATAGCACATTTTTAACATTTTTTACTATTTGAAGTGTTCATCGGTATTCAGACTGTTATAGTTTTTAACTTAACCTAACTTAAAAGTTTTGTATTCATTTTACAACAAGTTTTTTTTTTTTTTTTTCAATGCATTCTATGTATTTTTTAAATTTATTCAATGGATGCCAATATAATTAATCAATGTCATTAAGTAATTAACCAATGGTTGTGAGCCAAGCACTTTAAATATACCATGTGAAAGTATTATTTGTTACACTTGATAAAGCCTGGTAATACCAGGCGAAAGCGCTTGTGGTGTTGATTTTGTCTATTAAATACGTTGTCTTTGGATCATTCCTGGTTTCGTTTTTTAACCCTATTGACGGTTTTGGTCAGCTGGAGTATTCAGCAGCGAAATTTTGCACTTCATTTTTAGTGGCTGGACAGTGTTTATTCCGGGGAAGGTATCTTCTGCATCTTGTTTCTGGGTTTTTGATTGCTGATATTTACTATATATATATATATGTGTGTTAACAGGTGTTTTTTGTAACCCTTAACTAGCTGTTGTGACAATTAACTCATGGAGATGATTAACTGGGCATGTTAACTGCTGCCCTTATAAGTGATGATTTTATTCCCATGTTGCTCTTTTCTTTAATAATGTTTATGATATCCATAATTATGACCTTTGTAGATGTACATCTGTTTTACAAAATATAACAACATACGCATCCACTGTCTTCTTGAGTCATTGACACCTATAGCGCCTAGGCCATGGATAACTGAGCACTTTCTTGTTTTCTGTTATAGCACCACAGTATCACCTACTGCACCATTGTATGTCTGAATAAAATGTTATACATAACTCCTTTAATGCACTCACCCTAAGAAAGTAAACATACTTAATACACTCACCTTTATTTAAGCCAAAAGGAATGCCTGTCCGACTGCTTGCACATATGTTATCAGTTATGTTGATAGCTGTTATTTTGCTACAATAAAATGTCCAAAAAGTGTTTTCAGTTTTTGAATGCATCCATTCTCTGCAGGAATTCAAATAAACATCTGTAGTCCCTGTTTGTTAAAATGAAGCACCTGCTGCAGGCAACTAGCCAACATGCCTACATTTTGGCATGCTGTGGATTCAAACCTACATAGTGTAAACATATCTGAAATTATTATTTTGATTTACTTCACCGGTACCATTTCTTTGGAGATGTGTATTCAACTTATTGATATTATCTTGTATTTTGTGCATGGTTGGGAATAACTCAGCTATTCGTTGAACTCTTACAAATATATTCGTAGTCCATGATGCTCTGTTAACAGCAGGGTTAGTAAAGCTTGCTGTAGAATGTTATATGTCTGAACAATGTTTTTGTTGATTAAGTCCAAAACAAAATGTCTGCACGCTGCTAGACTGGGACATAATGTATTTATCTTTGAGAGTGAATATTTTTTGCAACAAAAAGGAGTAGTAAGGGGCACGGCATGTGCGAACAGTAACGCCAATTTGGTTCTGGCGGAATGGGAGCAGGAGTATGTTTTTTCTGACATTAACAGTTTCAAAAGTTCAATACTGTTTTATGGTCATTATGTGAATGATCTGTTTCTTGTTTGGGGGGACACAGAGAGAAGTTTAGATCAGTTTGTGTGTTATCTGAATAACACTACTAGCTTTCTCCATTTTTCTTATGAATGCTCTACTGAGTCTATTTTGTTCTTGGATGTTATGGTAGTTAAGACTGCAGGAGGTCTGTACACAAAACAGTTTGTTAAATCATGTAAGACCAACAATACAGTATGCACCCGAGACACGTCAAGCAGAATGTCCTTAGAGAACAATTTTTTAGAATGGTAAGAATGAATACAAGAGATAGCGATATGTATGACTCTTCTGATACACTTAGCAGTAATTTATTGGACAGAGGGTATAGTAGTGCAGAGATAGCGATAGCACAGAATGATGCAGCTATGCAAAGGGAAACATGTACAAGACCTTACTTTGATTGTAGAGCAGAGGACATTACTCCCCATAATGAAGAGCGCTCTCACGAGATACGTATGACCCTTACATACTCAAAGGATTCAGGACGTATATGTGAAATTATTAGAAAAGACTGGAGAATTCTAACCTCTGATAATAAGTGTAAAGGGCTACTGGGAAACACACCATCTTTTTGTTTTAAGAATCGCCCCTCAGTAAAGAAAATGTTATGTTATAAACCCCTAAATGACGGTCAGAGGAGAGCCCCTAGCCAAAGGATAGGGACGTTCCCATGCCATCATTGTAGTGCATGTAGATGTGGATTCAGATGACCAGTTTTTACACCCAGATACAGGACAGGTGTTTAGCATTAGATTACATGCTGAATGTAGTAGTAAGAATATAATCTACTGTGCATCATGTGTAGTTTGTCAAAGTTTTTACGTTGGGAAGACCAACCGTTGTTTAAGGGATAGGATTAGAGAGCATGTTTATTGTATTAGCAAGCAAGATGTGAGGAATGATTTATCAAAACATGTTATTTCAGCAGGGTGTGAACACTGGTTTAAGTTTATAGTTTTGGATATGTATATACCAGGCTTGAGAGGTGGCTATGTAAAAACTAAGACAGAATGTATTGAAATAAAATGGATGCATTTGCTTAGAGCCAATGAAGGTAAAGTGTTAAATGAAGTTATTCCAATTAGGCCTTTATTGAAATCACGTGACTTGAAACACTAGGCTGTGCATATCAAAACTCACTGTGGATGCAGTATTTTATGGCTCTGAAGAAGTACCTGTGTGTACGAAAGCACGTATCCTGTTTTTTATTGTTTTATTGATTTTATTCAGTGTGTAAAGTTTTATTAAAGTTCCTGTTTGTTTTACACTTCTGCCTGACCAGCTATTTTTTCGATTTTACATGTTTTTATTGATACTGTTTTATTTTTGAAAGTACTATCATATTCTGTTTTATCATTAATTATTACATTCAGTTCAAGAACAGCATCATCCTCATCTTTTGAGAGAGTGGAATGGGCAGATTTACAGTTAAAATGTAGAACAGGGTAGATGTATGTATATGCTTGGTGATGTGGACATTGCCAAGGAACAGCATGGTTCTGACACATAATCCAACTGTGTCCCTTATGTCCATCAACTTGTATGGTTCTGTTAATAGAAGATCTATGATACAAGGTACTGTCCCAATGTCTGAGGAATGAATGGTTCCCATTACTGTTAATGTCTCCGAACACAGTGCTGACATGAATGAAGTTCTGCAAACTCTTTACCTGCATGACTAGCACATGCTCATACTTTGAAATCCTAAGCCAGGAACCATCTTCGTAGACCATCCCTTATCCAGGTGTTCCCATAAAAAGTGTTGTCACTGCATTTGTAACATGTACTCTAAATCAAGGTGGATTAGCTAGGTAGGAAATTATCAAAGTTAGTGTTTAAATATAAATTGAAGTTGTAGGTTTGAACCTTTTGTCCTCCATTCAATTTTCAAAGATGTTAAAACCTGTAAGGAATACTGAAAAATATGCATGGTGGTTAGCTAATATTCTTCAGAAATAAACTCTCTAAAAACTGTTTTGAGTAATGTATATCAATGTTATTTGAGTAATACATCATTCATAGTTTCTTTTTTCTGTTGACAGGCAATGACGATCAGACCAGGAACCATTCTCTGTGCATCAAGCAGAGGCACAGGCTTGAGGAGCAGTGAAGGAAGAGAGGTATGTTGATTAATTTTTCTGTTTTATGAAAGAAATGCATCTGATTTTTTTACAGGTCTGTATTTTTCACATTTACAATTGTTTCAAAAGAGTTTCATGTGTGTGTCCCCTAGTTATATTGATATTGCAGGTACCTTATTAGAATTAAAACTGTATACTAGTAAAATAAATATTTCAGTCTTATTTAGTCACCATACTAAGGCATCAGGTAATAACATAGGTTTTACCAGGAAGACTACATATAACTCCCCCACCACATCCAACTATCAATATTTTTGAAAAAAAATGTGTGAACAAGACATCAGGAAGATCATAAGTTCTAGAAAGTCATTTTTTGTCAAAATTTATACACTGACAAAAGGAGTTTGTTATCTAACCTAACTAAAAATAAAAGCATAATATTAGTGAAACCTGATAAATAGGGTGGGCTAGCTATAATGAAATCAGTTGACTGGGAAAGTCCACTGGGTCAGTAATCCATTTTCAGTGGAGGCCCAGGGAGAAAAATTATTACAGAAGTACACAAATTTAACAAAAATGATAATAGAAGTTACATATATTAAAGCAGAGATATATAATACAGTACAATATAAAGTTTACATTATTAAAAGACTTAGCATCGCAATATGCTAGGCACAAAGTATCATAACTCCAAAATTGTATAAGTATTTACTATTGATGCTTTTGTGGTCCCTGCTATTTTCAGATTTCCCAAGATCCACAAAAATATTGAAGAGTTGCCCGTACACCCTATTGTAGCAACAGCATGGTCTAAAACACATAGCCAAGCTCTATACATGGATGGTTAAAAAAATTAATCACAAGCATTTATACATGATAAAGGATTCATGGGCATTTCTGAGTATATCAAGAAGGTATTTTATGGTTGAGATATTATATTAGTAATGATAGACATTGTAGATTTGTACTCTATTATACCCCATCAGCATGATATACGCTGGTTCCATGAGGCATTGTTATACTGTGAATTTTGAATAGTCAAGACATAAATGTTATTATGACCTTCATGGAAACAATTTTAACCAATAATTTTATATATTTTGACAGGAATTAATTTAAAAAGTTGAGTGGAGATGCTATGGGTACAGCTTGTGCATCTCTATATGCAAACCCAGTAATAGGGTACTGAGAGAACAACTATGTGTTTAATTTAGCCTGCAATCGATATATAAAACTGTATCAGAGATTTCTGGATGATATTTATATCCTATGGAATAGCAACAAAGAAGAACTAAAGGAATTTGTGACATATATTGAAAATATGGTGCTATTTTTAAAAGTGCACATATATTTATTCTTACAAAGAAATAAATTATTTAGAGGTTCATATTGATAAGAATAACAAAACTAGGGACTTTTGTTTAACACATTTTAAAACCCAGATTTTCTAATTATTATATGCACATTAAAAGCAACCATCCATTAAGGTAAAGAGCAGACTGGCTAAGGATAAAATGGTGAGACTCCAGAATGATCTGAAATGATGAAATTCTTAAGGATGAAATATGTTTACTAACAAAGATGTTTCTACAGAGGACACATCCAGTTTTCTTAGTGAATAACATTATTTATGAAGTGCTAGTTAATAGGAGAAATAAATACATGCCATTATTGGGGGAAGACGTGGAGTATAAAAATAGATATGGGAACACCAATAATATTTGTGGCTTTGAGAAAGCCATGATTTTAAATTATAACACTGAGAGCAGTAAGATAAAAATGTTATTGCACAAAGTTGAAAAGTATTTCAATGTTCAAATAAAATATCTGACACTGTTGTGAGGCACCATACTTTATTTATAAAAGACATATGAGTATCAAGGAAAAATTGGAAGCAAAAAATTGGAAGTGTGACTGTTCGAAGGAGAATTACTAAAGGTATGCTAAAATGTGTGACATATTCATAATATAAATATATGGTTCACTACATATGACTGAAAGTTCATATGACTGAAGCCCATTTGACTGAGACCAAATGACTGAAAGTTCATTTAACCGAAAACCCATATGACCGAAAACTCATTTGACCGAAAAACAGCACTGGCAGGTATATGCCTTGTTCCCCACTGTAGTGCAACCTTGGAGTGAGAATATAAAGTTAGGGGGGGGTGTGGGGGCACAGTCCTCCACATTGGGGGGTGTGGGGGGTGTAGTCCCCCCACATTATGCAGCCAGTTTTTACTGACATTATATGTTTTAATGTATTGTTAATGGATACACATGTATATAATAGTGCATACACTGCAATTATGTGGGGGACCCCCCAAACACCCCAATAATATATTCTTACTCCAGGGTTGCACTACAGTGGGGAACAGGGCATATACCTGCCAGTGCTGTTTTTCAGTCAAATGAGTTTTCGGTCATACGGTTTTTCAGTCAAATTAACTTTCGGTCATTTAGTCTCAGTCAGATGGGCTTCGGTCATATGAACTTTTGGTCATATGTAGTGAACCCAAATATATAAATATATATATTTGAAGGTACATAACTTAAATTAAATGGGATAGATTATTCATTTAAGTCTGAACAACATAACAGTTGTGATATGAAAGGTGTCCTTTATTTAGCATTCTGTCATTTTTGTAATTCCTTCTATGTGTGAGAGCCCCCTATAAAGAAATATACATGCACACTATTATAACATCACTAGAACTAATGTTAAAAATGCTGGTGAATATCCAGGTATAAATAAAAACATAAGCATCATCGGTATACTTAAGGTGTATGCAGCCAAATTTTAGTGGCTTGCCTCACAGTAATATCGAATAAATAGGTGATTGTTTTAACTAGCTCAGCCATAATTGTGTGATTCATTTCTATTTAATTTAGAATGTTCATATTTTTTATTTTTTTTTATTTTTGGGAGAATATTACTACATTTTAATGCAATTTATGCACAATATATACATGTGTTTCTCCAGTATAGCTATAGTCTTCAGTAGTTCTTGTTTAATTCTCTTTTCTAATATTAATAGTTAGTATCAGTTCATAAATAACTGCTTGAATTAGCTCTGCTTCTCATGTGACTTGTTACAGACCATGTGATGTTTGGAATTTACGTACAGCATCTGATTGGCATTCTACAATTAGTTCTGATGAAGTCATTTGTAGGAAGAAAGTCCTAGGGACGAATTTCATAAAGTTCATGGAATCTGCCACATTATGTTGATATCAACTCGGAACATGTGGATAACATTGTAATATGCTAATGTATGACAAAAAACTCAGAATACCTCAGTACACAATGGCGTCCCGCAGTTATAACAATGTACTCTAAAAATGCCCAAGTAATCTGTAATTATAAGAAAAGGTTGTCCAATAACATTGTACATTACCAAACCAAAGGAAGGATGATCACAAATCAAGAATCCTGATGGGGAACAGAAAATACACCCCTGGGATTCCACCTATGCCCCTGCTAGGCAGAGGCATAGGGTGCTGGCTTGTTGGAATATGGGCTAAATTTTTGGCTAGGCTTGTAAGGGCCTCAGGGCCAATAGCCTAGTAACTTCCTAGGATCATAGGATCCTATGGTTCTTTAGAAGTTTAATAAAATCTGTACAGTAAGGTTACTAACAACTATGGAATGTCACTGACTTCATTTTGATAACTGGGGAATAAATAAATGCCAAGTATCCCAAAGTAAGAAGTATGGTATTCGTAACATAAATTTGCAGGATTACAGACAGAAATGTTTCAGACAGCCACAGATATTTCCATACAACATCCACTAATGTATAATATGTGTTTCCAAGCTTCAAGACTATTTGTAATACATACATATTCACATCACTCATTACACCAATCTCAGAGACAACCATGAATATCTACATAATACAAGTAGCATTAAAAAATATCAGCTTGGATTTACAGATTCCAATGGGATCCATAAATTTTCTAATAGAAAAAAAAATAAAGGCAAAAGGCAATCACAGCTATTTCACAGTAGCTAACAGTCAATAACAATGGGTTTGAGACTTGTATGGGGAACACGAATAATACACATACCCAAGGAAAGTGGGAGACAGAAAAGAAGATGTGGGGTGTGGATGAAGAAGAGGGACACACAAGTGGGTTGTTGGAAGAGGAAAATCTCAGGGAAAGTCAGAGGAGAATGGGCATTTTTTTTGGTAGGAATAGGCCTCATTTTTCAGTTTTTTTTTAAAGAATTGAAGGAAAGGTAAACATAGCGATGGATGAATGGAAGGTAATCACAGGGCATACCCAGAGAATAAATAACACAACACAAGACAGACAAAGGCTGGAAAACACAGTAAGGACAGGTAAGTTACACAGACAGCAGTCGGTCCCATACCTCTCAACCACTTAGAGCAAAAAATCTGAACAAAGCCTATAATGATGGGGGACAAATATGGACAGATTTTAAATATTGCTCTTATAAACTTAAAAAGTTGATAGAGTAGTAGGTTTTGCATTAGCATTAATTTTCTGAAGGATGTGGAGTCTTAAACTCAAATGTTTTTCATTATTTAATTACTTCAATCTTCAGCTATTTTCCAGTAAGATATAGATTTTATGAGGAATACACCAGAAATATGAGGCACAAATCGACAGTCTGTGAAAATCGGTACAGCTGAGAGGTAGTCACGGCACACTGCACAACACAGGCAATGTAAAGTTGACAAACAGAATGAGGATGCATATCAGCCATGGTGAAGCAGAGAAAAACAAATCTACTTGTGCACTATCATGTTAGCACATATCGCAAACTGTGTGGCAGTCATACCTATATGTATGTGTATGACCAATGGTGAATGTATGTTGGAGGATAATAAGTAGAGATCACAGTACAAACTGAATACATAAATACATATCTATATAGTCTGTCAGAAGTGCAGGTGTAATCCAAGCAACATCACAGATGAGCAAATGCAGATCAAACAATCGTAGAGAACTCCAGAGGATATAAACAAACTTATGACCATGCATATGAAAGGCAAACAACCAAGCACAGTGCCAAACAGAAATACTGCATTAGAGCAGCAAAGGGTGCTACATACACAAGTAGGTGTACACAACCAAAACAGATGTGATGGAATATGTCTATGTTACACACATATGCAATGTCAATGGCAACACAAAGGTGTTTATGTGTATTTAGGGTCTATATTAGAACACTGAACATTTAAATTGTCAAGTGTTCTAATATCAACCCATTTTCAGTGAATGCTGAAGATATCAAAGAAACAGAAAACCAAATTTTTTGCTAGGGAAAGAATTCGGTTGTCCATTTCTGTTGCTTCGGTATTTTCAGCACTCTGGTGGAAAGTTATGGGTCGGGTTCAGGTAAGTGTGCGATTGAGTGTGGGTTAGGTTAGTTAGGGTTAGGGTGCGGGTTAGGTATGTGTGTGATTGTGTGGAAGTGAGGGTTAGGGTGGGTTAGGTGAGTTAGGGCGTGGGTCAGGTAAGTGTGCGATTGTGTGGAGTGAGGGTTAGTGCGGGGTAGGTGAGTTAGGGTTAGGGCACGGGTGAGGTGAGTGTGTGATAGTGACGGACCTTAGGGTTAGGATTTGGGTTAAGGTAAGTGGATAGTTAGTGGTGTGTGTATAGTTTAGAGTAGGGTTAGGTGTAAGAGTTTAGGTGTATATGTGTGGATTGCTGTTTGTTTGGTGTGCTTGTGTTGTGTGTATGTGTTTTGGAACAGCAAATTTTTTCCCTAGGAAAAAAATTAGCTGTTCTGAATGTTTGATGTTTAGTATTTTCAATTGGTAGAGTTCGATATTAGAACACTCAACATTTTGAATGTTCGGTGTTCTAATATAGACCTGTGTATTTATGTGTGTCAGTGCATAAATGGAATGTACATGAAATTAAGGTCAGTAGACATACATACAACAATGACATACAATAATATATTAAAGTATTTAACAATATTGCATGATGAATATAGCAGGTTGTGCACATGGATGTGAGAAAACTACATTAACACACAGATACACCGAGAACAAGGATGTATTGCAAGCATTAGCCAGCAACTTGATGCTTTGTATTTTCAATTGGTAGGGTTTGATATTAGAACACTCGACATTTTGAATGTTCGGTGTTCTAATATAGACCCGTGTATTTATGTGTGTCATTGCATAAATGGAATGGACATGAAATTAAGGTCAGTAGACATACATACAACAATGACATGTAATAATATATTAAAGTATTTAACAATATTGCATGATGAATATAGCAGGTTGTGCACACGGATGTGAGAAAACTACACCGGCCTAACACACAGATACACTGAGGACAAGGATGTATTGCAAGCATTAGCCAGCAATTTGTGTGCAGATATCCCGCATTGTAAAATGACTGTACATTTGGCACATGTTCACTGTGTTAAAGTAAGAAAAGGCAATGGACAGTAGTTTTAACAAAGGGAAACATACCTGCAAAAAATACTAGGGAAATATTAAGATGGGAGGAAGGTGGACAACCTGTGACCACATCAGGGTGAGCAAGAAAAAGTAAGTTGACACAATGCAAATGTATGTGTAAAGGACACAGGGTGCTGCCAAAGACACACAGACATACATTTAAACAAATGGAAAAAGCATGTCAAATTCCCAGATAGATTGCTGATGTCCACGACTCAGGACATCTATAAAACACACATGCACAGTGGTGTACAATCATGCCACATTAACATGCATAGGTAAGCAAGCTAAAAATTATAAGCACATACACATATTCTGTCAAGCAAATGTCAAATAAAGAAATGCAGGTGAATGTTAAACACCCCACTCATTATGGAGCAGTGGATACTCCTGTGAGCATCATAACGGCACATCAGCAGAACATTGCTGAATGCTCAATTGTCAAAGGTACATTTCTGTGTCAGTTTGTATCCAACTATGTGCACACACATGTGCAGTCAGAATGTGCACAGCTGTTTATGGAAAGTGTACACCAATGTTACTACATCATGGGTTTTGAAATGCTACATACAACAAACATGACATAATGTATGGTGAATGAATGTGTAATCCATAACATTGTGTACAGATGAATGTGCCTTGCTGTTTGATGCAGTCAGAAAAGGAGGATTGCACATAGACAGGATATACCTGTATATGATCCCACACGGTATCAGTATTGCCAAACCATGACACAACACCACATCATGACATTGGGACATCATGAAAACTGTCATCCAAAAACATGTGTAATGACACGTCTTTATGTTGGACATACCTGATATGGCAAAACAGACATCCAAAACATATGACGCTGTTACTGTTGAACAATGGACAACATACATTGTCTGTCAGTCTTCTCATTAAGATACATTTTACAGGTTACCTGTTGCAGCACAATCAACAGGGTTAACTGTTACAGTACATGGAGAGTTGAATGTGTGTGTTCAGTGTAATGTGTTAACATGTGTCATGCAAACATTTAACCCAAAGTAAATGTCACATGATAATAACAAATAAGCATGACAGATGGATGGTATGCATGCACAAAAGTGCATAATAGACAAATCAATTAAACTGCAATCACCATGATGGTAGCATAACAGAAGTGGAGCATGCAGACAATACCTACTGACCAGATGGACCAGGCTGATGTGGATCAGACTCCCGAATGATCTCACAAGCTATAATGCTGAACAAATCCTGGATAACCAGTGCCATTTCATTGAAGAAGGTCCCCCCATGTCCCTCATCTGTGTTTGGAACACATCAGTCATGATGTCTTGATCTCTTCCTGAAAATCATCACTATCACATTTTTGGTGATCTCCCCTCTGGGGTGCAGGTGGGATGTCTTGGCCAGTGGTGGATCCAGGTGCCTAGACATCATCGCCATCATTGTCACTGTCTTATTTGGATGAATCTGGCAGAAGCCTTTCATGTGCAAATTGATGTCTTTGGATTGGTGAACATCCTCAGGTACCATGTAAAGATTAACTACAAAGTACAACAGAAAAGAAAACAAAATATCTGTCATGCTGAACACTCCCATGAAAATCATAGTGCAACACAATATTGTTATGATGACAATATACACAGGGACTGAGACTAATCCATTATGGACAGAGTTACCTACAGCCCTATATGCCGTACTTCTAAAATGGACAACACACACACACACACACACACACACACACACACACACACACACACACACACACACACACACACACACACACATACACACACACACACACACACACACACACACACACACACACGTCATTAGGTTTGTAAAAAATGTATGAATTTTCAAATATATAATTTACTGTTTGCATTCAATGATTTATATCAGTAGCTGAAACATGCCATTGTAAAAATGAGGAGAAAAGTATGGGACATTATTGTGGACAATAGGCAAACCATATGACAACCTTCTGAGCCAGATGGCATGATATTTGGCTGAACACACATCAGTGTAATAAGTGCAACACTAACAACAATGTGATATATTCAATCAAAACCAATTTACACATATCAGAATGTAATATATCTGTTATTAACAGTATTACATGTCTACAGCTGTATGCATTATCTTCAAAACAGTCAGGAATCAGAAGGCTTACAAAACAAAACTTTGAGAATATGCTTGCTGATTATGAGTACTTGCTTGTGTCAGTAAACCTAGGTTATGATAGTGTTTAAAAAAATAAAAAACAACCAAGAGGTTGGAGACAGAAACAATACCAATGCTGACCTGCAGAATATGTTGATTATGAGCTACTACTACCAAATATGCACCCACTTTAGTGTTTTCTGACCTAGTAAAGCAAGGCATGTGAAGCAAATGCAATAGTAATGTTGAACTGAAGGGTACACTCTACAGTATGCAAACAGGAGAGCGACACTGACACAACAGACACCCATTCATTTTGTGAACAGGTACATGTGACAGCTCAAGTATAATAAAACACAGCCAGACATACAAGTGTGAAATGCATCATAAGCAATAGCCACAGCACTTTGACTTGCATACAGACCATTCACCTTTAAACCTATGTAACAGCTCCAAACAACAAACTGCCATTTAGGTTATAGATGTTTTGGTAAAACAAGTGTGCTGAAAAAATGAATCAAAAATACATAATATATCAGCACTATAATTTTTATACTCAGTTGTAATGACAGCTACAGTCCGCTGATTTCACTTACCTTACTGATACATGGTGGGTATTCCCGCATTCTAATTAAAAAACATGTTAATTTGAAAACTACAGCCCTGAAAACAGTGGAATATGCATTTTAGTTCATAATATATGTAAAATATTCCTTTTGCTGCTCTTTAAGCCTTTGCATCCCTTCGATACACATCAGTTTGTTCTGACTGCGGTCCTTGTTGTCTGAAAATAAAGTTAAATATTTTTAAAAATGTATTTCACAAATAGCAATGATATACATTTCACAGCACAGTTTGTAGACTGTTTTTTTTTTCTGAAGAACATTTGATAATCACAATACACAGTGGACATTTTAGCAGTCAGGTATTAACATCTTTAACCACAAATTGTAGGGCATGTGATTCAAACCTGCAAACGCAATCTACAGCCAAACTCTAACCTTGAAACTTGCCTGCCTACCTAATACATTTTAACTGCAAATACATTATGTCTAGGCAGTGAAAACAATTAATGTTATGACATCATTCTGATGAGGGATAGACAGCTAAGAATGATCTTGGCTTTGGATTACAAAGTAAGAACATATGCTGCTAATGTAGCTGCACTGTTTTTAAATTACATGCATATCAGCAAAGTGTTCATACAAATTAACAGTAACTGAGAGCATCCATTCCTCAGACAGTGTGACAATGTCATGTAACATCCAGCTTTTGTGAACAGAACCATATCTGTTGCTATACTTCATGAACACAGAAAGGTATCCGTGAGGACCATTATTTCTTGTTAAACTGTACATCATAAGTTAAAAAATAACAACTTCCCTGGTCTTTATTCCAGTTGTTAGTGTGACCATTGCAGTTCCTCAACATTAGAGGTTGATTTTGTTCTTCTATTGCTGTCACTAGTTCATGAAAAATGAATGGACCTTCATAGCATTTTTAAAAAGTATGCAATATTAACTAAAACGTTCTTAGTATGTAACACGATTTATCAAGATGCACTGGCCCCACTGTTAAATAGCAGATGTTAACAGAATGTTATGGATTACAGAGATATCTGTAGGAATTAGATAAATAACAGAGTTATTTGCAACAATGTTCAAAATATAAATTAATATCAATAAGTGTAATATGCTTAGTTAACTGAATGCTATGACTATATGAAATCAATATAACAGTTTATGATATATGTGTACGTTTTCAAGAATCGAGCATACTGCACACAAAATGTAGACTCATTGGCTTGAGCTAACACTCCACACAAGCTACTCATACACAAATAGACACTGCTCTTCAAACAATATTATTCAACAACTGATGTTATTATGCCATTATGGATTATGGCACAGTTCGCACAAAGACTAATCAATGAGTCATTACCATGCACAACATAAAATGTAATATAAAGTATTGCACTATGTTTTTTTAAAACAATGATATGGGTGAAGTTAACCAAGGTAACAGGTTCTGCTATGTGGTTTGGAACCCACAACATATCAAAAATTAGATTTGTTGCCCAGTTGCTTTACAGGCCAAGCTAACAGTCAACTAGGATTTTGGTGTAGAAAACAGATACTGCAGGTGATTATTAGAAATCCTGTGATAAGTGGCAGAATGCAAAAAATTTATACAATTTGCACACCTCTCATAGTGACTGCATAACAGCTATCAACACATAACTGCAACAATACAGGTATTAATATTTTAATTTAATAAATGTGCCTGTATATTGTTTATAAAGAATGATGTATGTAAGTTATATACATGTGCATCTTTCAACTTGCAATAGTCCAATAGGTAACACAGTGAGACTATAACGGAAAACTATGAAATGCACAGTCATCCATGGCCTAGGTGCTGTAGGCATCTGTAATTCATGATAACAGATGCTATGTAAAATTATGTACTTAGATGTTTTAAAACATATGTACATCTACAAATGACATTACTATTATTCAATTATTAAATAAAATAAAAATGGGTACCTAACACATAGTTAAGAGGGCAGTATGTACAAAGTCCATGCAGTTATCCCCAATGAGCTAAATATCACAGCAGCTAAAACATAGTAATAAAAACATATCTGTAATATATCTGGTTTAAAGAAATATATATAAAATCTGTAGGAATGCTATTGTATACTTCCAATTTTCTTACTTACTGTAGGGATGTACGGGATGTCTCTGTACCACTTTAACCTTTATTTGAAGCTCCACTGATTTTCTCTGATTCAGATCATCATAGCAGTGACAAAATCGCACTCCAGCATCGTGGATTCCCATCCTCAGTTGATGGTCCCTTATGATCCAGTTCCACACGTTCATCATAGCAAAGCTCTCATCTGCTGCTCCAATTCAGTGTACCCCATTAACATCTGGCTAATTTCCTCATCTGTCCACTTAAGTGCACAGACATGTCTCAGCTTCCTTGAAGTAGCCATCATGATTCTCAAATAGTAGAAATCTGAAAAACATAAAAACACAGAAATGCTCACTGGGGTAGCACTCAACTCGCAGTTAGCAATGGTCTTATCAGTTAATGTATCAAAATCAATATTTGAAAGTAGCACTGATATCATGTTCTAAGATTATTGGAAGATAATGCTGTTTACTCTTATATTGTTAGTTCACTTACACTGAACACTATAGGTACATCCAGTGGAGGGTCAAGCAACACATTATCAAGTGCAGACAGACCAGGTACATTGCAATAACATTGCCATAGCTTTTAACAATGTGCAACACATGTGATGCCTGACATTTTTGTCAATCTTTGTCAATACAGGCCCTTCTGGCATACAGTTGCAGCATCCATCATGTGAGGATTTGCAGCCCATATTACTGCATTGCATATGTCATGGCGTCAGTATTCATTTTGCTAAATACATGACTGTGCTGCCTTTCTCTTTCCTTTTCCACTGAAAGATACACAGTATTAACCACAGCCACTACATAGCAGGAGTCCTCAAGTGTACATATGAGTGGTATGTGTATTTCATACATTCTGTATGTTTTAACTTTATTTACCTGATTAATGGTATGAATGATGTGATCCGTGATGTTTTTTTTTTCCCTAAACTAGTTGAAGTTCATCACAGTGGAACAACAATATCATCCCATGAGTGTTTGCCAGGCATGTTTTTCTTATTTTATGCATCACATATGTCATGCATGTTGGCCATGTTAATAGATTATATAGTTATGGTATGTACATTCTGTGAAACATACATTCAGTACACTGCAAGTGAAGTAATTAGTATTTGTAACATTGCAGTGAAATATATACATGCCAAGTGTCTTTGATATTCATCATGTATTCTAGGCACATTGTCCTGATCTATGTCTTTGTATCTTGTAGCACATCAACTATCTTCATCATCCATCAGCAAATCCAGCAGTGATGATGCTGTTCATGATGTATCTCAGCCTGGTGGTATGGCCAATGGTACTGAGGACCTTAAGTTGTTTGGAGAGTCCATCCTTGAGGTTGACATTGTTGTTGCACCAGATGTATCCTCAGATGTGGAGGTCGACTAGTCAACACATTCAGAGGATGATGACACAGTGGATATTTGCACAAGGAGAGGCCATTGATTGACACATCATCGTTGAGAGTGCTGCTTCTGGTAGATCCACGCAACTAGACACACAGCATTGCTGTAGATGTAGGTGAATGGAGGATGTACATGGCCAGGTGTCAGAGGGTGTCCATCTCCTGCTTCAGGCAAATGAATGGTCACAGCAACAGCATCGTTCACATGTCCATCCACTTTCCCATGCCACAGATCATGTGGCATACCAGCTATGTTTCATGCATAAAGGGCAAGAGTGTGGACGTGGTGAGATTATGGCTGCATTGGCTGCTCAGAATGAGAGTCTGCTAGCTGTGGCATGGTCAGTGGAAAACCTGGCCTCTATGTACTACAGCATGTCATACTACAAACATGATTTTGAATTTTATGATTATACACAGCAGATTGCAACTTGTGAGAGGCAGGCCACCTGTCTGCTGAACCACCATTGGGAATCAGAAATACAAGTCTGTGGTCCAACCTGCACAGGTGTCAACTGTTGGTCCATCTGCTGAAGTCGCACCTGTCACAAGGCCTTCAACTTGCAGTCATGGTCCTTGATCTTGACATGGTGTGGTACCTCCATCTATCTCCTCTGTGGAGTAATCATGGCAGAATGTGTCTCTATATGGTCATGGCAGGGCAGAGACCATGGTGTGAGATGTCAGATAGGTTGACCAAGACTGTGTTAGTGTGTCTCCAACAATGTAGTACACATAGCTGCCTCATATAATTTCAGTACAACTGTGGTGTGATATGTGTTATCTTTAAGAAAAATGTCTGCATTATGCCGTACATGCTTTCTCTTTTCTTTTGTTATAATATTGTACAGGTACATAAGTGTAGCACTGATTTGTGTCCCTTATTGTTTACCATACAGTGATGCAACAAACTGTGTATGCATACCTTACCTGTGTCAGTTGTGCTCTGAACTGATGTTTTTCCTGACACATTTGAATATATGCATGTTGGAATATATTAGGCTTATGTTATGTGTGATGCTCAATGTTTACATCTAGTGAGTACTTATTAGATGCGATTTGTGTTGCTGTGGTGGGACAATAACTGGACATCACTGGTCAGTTTGTGCACTCAAGTATTTGTGACTTGTCATGACTCCAGTGGTTAGATTAAATGCTGATGTATATCCTGGACCTGCACTTGCAGTCACAATCTATGTTGCCTTTGCCTGGACTTCTGCCACCAATGTCCTCCTGCTCCTCCTCTGATACCTGTGGAGTGTCTTCTTCAGACATTTGTGGTTCTTGGGGTAGTTTACCCACACCTGCAGCTGGAAGACCATCACTAGCTCTGGTTAGCAAGCTGTGCAGCATGGCATATGCTGTTATCATCTGTGCTACTTTCTGAGGTTTGTATTGCAGTGCACCCCAGAAATGTCCAGACATCTGAACCTAGCTTTCAGTACACCAAATGCATGCTCTGTAGTGCTTCTGGATTTTGCATGTGCTCTGTTATAGGCCTGATCTGCAGGGTTGGGTGGTTCATGGCATGGGGTCAGTAGCCACAGCTTAGGTGGATAATCAGAGTTAGCTGTTGTGGGGAGTAAAAACACTTTTGGTCAAACTAGATAATGCTGAGAGAGGTATTCTTGACTAGCATCCAAACTGTGTTCCTGTACTTACCCAGTAGCAGTCCCTTAGGTATTTCACCTTGCTGAAATGCAGCCTTGAGTCCACTTTCATTTCAGGTGGCAGCATTACAGACACTTTCTGTGTGTGTTGCCATGATGTCTGTTATACTGCCATCTGCTGCACGCACAACTTGGAAGTTGATGAATGGGCATCCCTTTCTGTTTCTATATCAGTTTGTTTCTGGATGTACTGGTGTTTTGATAAGTAGGTGTGTGCAATTTACTGCACTGAGTACATGGGGACATTTGCTATTTTATAGAACTGATGCATTAAGTTCTCAGCTTCATGAAGGTGAATGGAAAGTGTATGTAGTCATCCACCTTGTTGCACATTGCTTCCAGGAATTTGACCAGGATATGACTGATAGCTGTCTGTGACACTCCCACAGCCTCCACAATGTGTCACTGGAATGTCCCAGGTGCAAGTAGACCCAGACTGAGACACGCTTTGTTTTCAAGAGGGTTGGGATTTCTTTGCAGCATCTGCATAGACATGTGTGGGGCACAAATTTTGCAGACAGCTATTTGTCAGTTATTTGATGGTATGACAACTGGTTTAGTTTTAGCCTTGCTCTGACTCTAGTTGACTGCCTTCTAGGACACACAGCCACAGCCATATTTATGGCTTGCATCATTACTGCCTGTTGCAGTATATTATGAGTAGGTTGCATTTTATTTGTTTATTTATTTGTTTTGTTATGGATTTCGCTGTAATTCATAGTATTCACTTGAATTCCTTCGGGTCCATAATGCATGCGCCAAGGAGTTTTCAAAAATAGAGTTGGTGCAGTTTTTTTTTGCATTTGAGTTGCATTGCATACACGTGATGCGTTTTGCAATCACACACTGGTCTGTGTGGAATCCCTAATTATCCTACGCTGAATACGTAAGTACTCAGTCTACGTTCAGCATGCCTTCTGGAATCACTCATGCAGCAGGCACGTTGAAGTCTTCCTTTGGCATGCTGTGCTGTCCACAAATAGCTTCCACGAACTTTATGGAATCTGGCCCTAATCTAATTGTTGTACAATAAAGTACTTTTTAACTACATTGAATGATACTAATTCCTGTTCAGGACTGTCAGCTTTTTAGTTTATATTTGTTTTTTAGTTTTTCTAATGGAGAAGGAGACTTAATTCCTTTTGAGAAATGGGTAAATAACTGTGCATTTTATGTTCATTATCAATATCTGATTATGCACAGTAATCGAATTTATGAAAAAATATACCAAACCAATGAAAAATAGATCAAGTAAAGTTCAAACAAAAATAAATTGTAACTGATAGCACTAGTCACCAGTATTCATTGCAAGGTTTGAGTCCAGCTCCAAAATTGTATTTGTGCAAACAAAATGTTATATTTTGGCAAACAGACTTTGTCAGCTCTTAGTATTAGAAAATATTTATCCACTGGATCAACATGCTCATAGACACCATGGCTAATGGTTGCTTAGGGATGCTCTGCTTATCTGGCTCTTGAATTGAATAAATTAGAATCTGAGCCATGTGGTCCAGATCATTTATATCCTGCAGCACAAAATCTGTGTCCCCTGAAAATGCCATATTAAATTTGAAAGGGTATATTATATGGAATTTAAAAATCAGCACGTCAAAGTATTTTAATAAAGGGTGTAGTTCCTGCACAGGCACATGATGGAAGAAGCAAAACATTATCGATTACATAATAACATTAGACATTGTAAAGATTGTATGTGACCACTGGATGACAGTTTTGAAAAACAAACAATGAAGAAAACTTTATTTTGGTGTTTTATAATTTTTTTCAGGGTTATAGCTATTTACGTAATATTAAATACTATTTATTTCAGACATCTGCAGTATTATGTGCAATAAACATTTAGAAATACTTAGGGAGCCAGAGCGCTTGAAGCTGTTCAGAGTGTTTCATTCTCGGTGTGGTTTTCTAATATTCCACTCCTTGAAATATGTTTAACACAATACTATACAAATCAGATTCATTAATGCCTACACTAAGTGTACATGATCCATATTCAAGAACATCCCTATCACAAAATTTGTGCTTTCCAGTCACTGAGAAAGATTACGCTAAGTGTAAATGTAGTCTACACTTTGTGGTAATCCCCCTTGATATTTAATGCTGCAAGAAAATCAGTAGGAAAACTAAATTTAGGAGGAAGAAGCTGTGAGTTATGCTTGTGTTGCCTGTTCACTAAGAATGGTGTACACTTAGTAGCCATTAATGAATCCCAGGGATATTCTTTCTAAATTATCATTTTAGCATTTAGATCTGAAGCCTGTGATGGATGTTTAGCTGTGTATGTATATGTTTTTAATGTGACTTTGCTTTAAGACCCTGTGGCCTATTTAGTTATGGTTTTAGTTCACAATATTAACATTTCTTTTTTAAAAAAGATATTCATGTATTTAGGATACTCATACTTTGCTTTCAGGAAAGTTTGCACCTGAGGTAAGTTATATTTTACATTTGCCTTCATGGCTTCTGAGGGCTTCATTACACTTACATTTTCAACTAGAAACTTAAAAAAATGGGTCAATCAGGAAAAAAGAAAGAATTAGGAGTTACAAGTAAGACAAAAGTATTCAAATACTCAAGAACTAATACAAACAATACTTACTAAAATATACCTGCTTTCACAAGTAAACTGAGTGCTGGTGTGAAGCTGTATTGAGTACATGCAAAATCAAGTATATATGCTCAGCACATTATCAACTTAAATATAAAATGCAATCTTAGAGCTGTAAGCAAAGAAAGAGTTGCCACTTATTCAATAGCATGTTGTCACTTGTTTTTTTGTTAAAACTTGTAAGAAATTCTAGCTCTCTTTGTTGTGCTGTCCAATTTGTAGACATTTATTAAAACACTAATAGCATTAAAACTGTCACCTCAGGATTCAATAAACTCTGTGTAGGAATAGTGTTATTCCTACATGGAGTGAATGGTGTTCACATCCACATAGCAATCTCAGCAGCACCCCTTACATATTCATGAGGGCGCTTTACTGATAACAGATCTGCAGATATGAACACTAAATGAGTGCAGGGGGCATGTTGCAGTAGTTCTCACAGATCCAACATGCCCCCTGCACTCACAAAGTGCTGTATGGTACTTTTTAAGTGCTTTCATTGTCCACAGAAACTGAAAACAGCTAAGAAATTAAACAGTGTCTGCAAACACTGAAAGAGTTATTAGAAATCAAAATAAATGCAGGGGGTGTCTGGCAGATACTGTGACACACTCCCTGCATTGTGAAAGTGCTGTACGACACTTTACAATGCTTTCAGTGTCCGCAGACACTGAAAGCATGATCACTAATGGGAACCAGTGCAGGGGGTGTGTGATGAGTACTGTCACACAACCCCTACATTGTGATAGTGCCACACAGCACTACCTCTCAACCTCTTACACCAAATTATCTGGACAAAGCCTAAAATGGGGGACAAATAGGGACAGATTTTAAATATTGCCCTTACAAACTTAGAAAGTTGGGAGAATAATAGGTTTTGCATTAGCAAAGGAAGTGGAGTCTTAAACTCACATGTTTGTTATTATTTAATGACTTCAGTCTTCAGCTATTTGCCAGAAAGTGACAGATTCTAGGGGAAACACACCAAAAATATGAGGCAAAAATCTGGACATTCTGTGAAAACCTGTACAGTTGAGAGGGGAGGGGCACTTTACAGTACAAGTGCATCCTCAGAGAAACAGCCATACCTGTAAACCTTTTAGTGGCCAAACTCTGGACAAAGGGCAATTAAATGGGGGGAAAAAGTCCAAAAATAGGGACATATTTTAAGTACAGTTCACATAAACTTAGAAAGTTGATAGAGAAGCAGGGTTTGTATTAACATAACATTTTTCTGAAGGATTAGAAGTCTGAAACTCAAATGTATGCCATTATTTAGTGACTTCAATCCTGATATTGCACATACAGACTTGGAAAGTGAATAGAATGACAGGTAAGCATTACCAAATATGAATGACTATTAGTATTAATACATGTAATTAAAGTGCTTGTTTTAAATTTTTTTTTCCATTATAAGTGAAGTTTAAGCATACTGAGTGGGTTTGTGCATCACAGCCCTCTGCTCAGCATTGCTTAAACATCTCATAGGAGCTAAATACAAATGCACAGCTAAAAGTCCTCAATGGTGAGATAGCGTAGTAGTAGAATTTTGGCTTTGCATGCAGCAGTTTACGGTTCAAGTAGCAAACCAGGCCCTTTATTTTTACAAGGGAAAGGACTGTTAAAATTATTTTTATTTTTAAATTATGTAGTAATTGATATTTCTTAACCAGGGGAGTACAGCTGGTCCAAAATGGAATTGTCAGGGGATAAAACATGTGAAATCACCCAAGTAAATACTAGTGTCCCATACAGTATAGTCACATCCCAGGGTAAAACAATGAAAGTGCATAGGGGGTCGTCATGTAAAGTAAATCATATATACTTAATAATATGTCAGTAATGATTAATTAATTTGCAATTCTGAAATATTTTCTTAAATGAAAACTGAACAATGATTAGCAGTGTTTAGCTCTGCTCAGCTGGTTTGAGCATTGCTTAGATGTTAATTCTAAGCAGCAGTCAGCTCAGCTAAGCAAATTTGCACACTGCTAAGCACTGGTCAACATTTTCCCCTTTAAGCACTGCTCAACTCAGCTTAGCAGGTTTGTGCACCACTAAGCTGTGCTCAACATTTTCAAAATGGTCCAATGACAGCAAAGGGTGGGAATATGGCCTTAATTAAACCACACATGTGGGAATGCAGCCAGTACCTGTTGTAGTTTGATCTGTGCAGGAACCATGTCTGCCATTGGAGAGGGAGTGTGCTTTTGGGCACAGCACTGGAGCACTCTGGAGTCCAGGGTCATGGCTGGACCCCTTGCTGAACACCATGAGAATAGACTGCTGCAGGGCCAGTACCAGGGCTCACAGTACAAAGTGGAGGCCTGGAACCATCTGGCACATGACCTCTCCAGTGCCACTGGAATCCCCTGAACTGTTGAGCAGGTATGGCATCATTATGCTGACCTAAAGCTTAGGAAGGGGGTGCTCTTGCCCCAGTGGATTCAAGATGCTCGGGCACGGAATGCTCCAGTAGTTTGTAAGTATCTCATCCATAGCTGTACCAAATTCTAGCCTGTGTATGTGATAGACAGGTATGAATAATGTTTGTTTTTCCCCCTACAGCTGCAGAGGAGAGGGTTAGCAATATGGAGGCCCACATGGACAGACTGTCAAGGCTGTGTTGACAGGCTAGTGAATACAGATCTATCTTGCAGTATATAGTGCAATAAATAAAAAGGAGTACATTGTTTAATGCCAGTAGGTATAATGTGGTATGTGTCTACTGAATAAAGTTTGTCAGCCTAATATTGATCTACAGGATATGCCACAGTAAAGCACAGTGTCACGTTACTAAAATAAAGATTTCTACTACAAACTGTTGTGTTTACTCTGATATGTTGTTGTAGAACTAGAATGTGTACAGGTTATTTACAGCAAATATGGCTTTGACAGCATGCATTAACTTAGGTTGGTCTGAGAACTGTTATGCAAAACCGTAGATTGTGGAGCTATAAAACAAGACATAAATGATATATGAAATATGTTATGCACTAAGATATGAACCCTGAATAGTAATGTGTAATGTATTATAGTGTGTCCCCTGCAGTATTGACTTATGTTAACCTTTGCTTTCCAGATTGTTTTATTTCAAAGTATTAATGCACAGTACACTGTCATGCATGAATGTCAGGATTACAAGGTCAGAGACTGTCTAACCAACAGAGCATTGGGCAGAAATCAGTCAAAGAAGAAACAGCAGTTCCCCGGTAGCTCAGTGTGATGAACAATAGCTTTGTTGTTCATTTTTGCACACCCAGACATGGTTTGAATCCAGGGAGTTGGACTGAGATGTGTGCATATATACACTCAAGAAATCTTGAATATTTGTAGAAACAGTCAGATAGTGTAGGTAAAGAAATATTTGTTGTAGCTGTATGAAGGGTATACTTATACACCATGTACAACTGTTCCACTGTCCAAACAGATGCCTGAAAATGACAGCAGGGTAGGTACATTCACCATGCACTCTTCCTATTACATGTCTCTCAAGTGTCACGCATCACAGCTAGTGGTCAGTGCTGCCAATAACCTTGGATACAAATAGGAATCTAGGTGAGTTATGTCAGTAGCACACTCACACATCAGTGCAGGATACCCTGTCTTTGTCATGTAGGTAACCCTGACATGTAGGAGTCCCCTCTAGTCATGTACCCATTTGTGTCACAGGATGCCCCATACCATTCCAGGTTGACAGTTTAGCAGGTATGTATGTGCTACAGAACCTATGGACCATAGGTAGATGTAAAGTGAGGGCAGACCTGTAGAGTATTGAGTTGTACTATTGTGAAAACTAGAAGCTTATACAGTTCTTCATAGACTTTTTTCTCTCCCCCACCCCTCATCTACACCAATAATTATTATTCATATACTACGGGTATGTTGTTCTCAAAACCTATTGTTGAGACTTATGTTCTATTATTGTTCATATATTTAATTGGTTACATATTAACATGCATTGTTCAAATACCATTGTTTGTAGCCTGTTGCCATCAATGTAACTGGTATGCTGTTATAATGCTTACTGTTGTTCCATTTATGCATGTGTTCCGTTTGCTATGCAACTATTTCATATCTATTGTTTTGGGTAAATTCGAACAGCCATGCATGCTGTTATAACTAATTTTGACATGTGTTCATGACTAACCAATAAATCTTGGAAAACCTCAACACCATAGCATGTTTGGGAAGGCAGATCCCAGCAGATCTGCCTGTTCCACCTCATCTGGCTATGGCACCAGGCACTAGCATGTCTGGAACCTAACCTGGAACTTCCTCCTCCGCTGGTCCTGCACCAACTTTGGGTGGAACCACCTCAGGGGATGGGGCCCATCCCCCTGGGTACAGGCGCTTAGAAGAGCAGGTCACCCACAAGTTCTGAAGTATGTTGCGCAGCATCATCCACAGAGAGTTGGATGGATGGCTGAGACAGATGGAGGGCCGCCTGGCACACCTCAAGTGGCAGGATGCCACTGTTGTCCAGCCCCCAGCACAGCCAACTTTGGGGCAGTGAAGGTACAATGGTGACTGCCCATGGGTGGGGACCTCAGTCCCACTGTATCTATTTGGAGCTCATGGGCCTCTAATTCACAACAACCCTCCCCGTCCAAGGTGTTTACCCCCCCTCATGTGTCATATATCACCCTATCTGCTGTCTTGTGTGTCTTGTCTGTTTGTGAATGCAACCTATCCTACCCAACCTACCTCCCCAATCATACCTACAGCCCATCCCCAACACCTCACTCTCACCTTAATTAAAAAAGGGGCATCTGCCCCACAAAAAAGTCATTGCCCCAATCATAGCTCTACATTTTGCCCACTCCAGTCACAGCAGCTACCATTACTCTACATGAGCTGTGAGAAGTAGCACTGCTGCAGTAAATATATCATGCAGGATGCTCGTCCAACATTAGGGAAATCCTGTGGAATTTTAAATATATATATATATATATATATATATATATATATATATATACATATATATATATATATATATATATATATATATATTGTATATGGGTTCCCTTCAGAATCTTGAACTGCTGAAATCTCAGATTTCAGTAGCCCGAGACCAGAAAGGCAAAAGTGCAGAATACCAAAACCCCAGAAGCGCGAAATTCAAAATCCCGAAGTTCGGAGATTTTGAATTTACGGTTCTGGTGTTGCAGTGTGTGAGTGGATGGTTGGAGATGTAGGTCAGTATTTGTGTTGTATGGGTTTTGGGTAGGGATTTTAGTGTGTGTCTGTGTGTTTTGTTAATGTGATGTGTGTGTGCGAGGGGAATGTAGCTTCTGTAATGGTCTTTTTGTGTGTTTTTCTATGTAGTGCAACCTCGGAGTTAGTATATTTAAGTAGGGGGAGTGGGGGGGCAGAGCCCCCCACATGGGAAGGGCAGGGAGGCTTGCTCCCCTGCTTATATGTAGGGTAGCTGTTTGTGTTTGTGTATGTATAGGGAGGTGTATGCCTGTGTCGGTGTGTGCGGTATGTTTATTATAGAAGTCGCGATTTTAAATATCCCGCTTCTGGGGTTTCGACTTTATGGCTTTTCGGCTTCATGGTCTCAAGATACTGAAATTTGAGATTTCAGTATTTCGAGATTATGAAGTAAATCCATTTATATATATATATATGTGTAGATATATATATATATATATATATACATATATATATACATATATATATATATATGTATATATATGTGTGTAGATATATATATATATATGTGTGTGTGTGTGTGTGTATATATATATATATATATATATATATATATATATACACACACACACACACACACACACACACACACACACACACACACACACACACACACACACACACACACACATATATAGATATATATCTATATACTTAACCTCTTATTGCAAGACGTCTGCACAATGTCTGACAAAGTGGGAGGAAAAAGGCCAAAAAATAGGGACATGTTTTAAATATGGACTTTATAAGCTTAGAAAGTTGCTAGAGTATCACAGTTTGTTTTAACATATATTTTCTGATAGATGTCAAGTCTGAAAGACAAATGATTGACATTATTTAGTGACTTAAATGCTCACATCATCCCACTGATTTGTCAGAAATACACAAAAGTTATGGGGAGCAGATCAAAAATATGAGCCACACATCTAGACAGTCTATGAAAATCTGGAGAGTTGAGAGGTATGACTGCAGTCATGTAACAGAAGGGAATAAACACTGAGAGCTGCCAACCAGTTCACCCAGCACCTTTCAAACTACAGTCAGACCAACACAGCACTACATCAAATCAGTTCTGGGGAATTGCTCATGCATTTGCACATATATCATGCACTACAGGGATGTAACTGTAGGGAAAAAGAGACACCATTGAGAAATTGTCTACCCACAATCATTTGCACCATGGTCACAGCAACATACCAGTAAGCCAACTGACGTCTACAGTATAACGACTGTTTCAACTAACATATCCTGATTGCCAGTCACACATTACTCCTCTATATACTTCCCCAAATCACACTGTACTTGGAATCCTGAGGTTCTAAAGGACAAGTCTCAGTATGCCCCTACAAACATATACAGCTAATAGATTACTAGCAACTGTAGCAGCATGCACATTTAGATGGAAATGGATCTATGACACTCACATCTGTCCCTCTCCCTACTCAGCCCAACAAACATTTACACACTACACTGCTACACAATCTTGAAAGTCTGTTAACAATGGCCAGACATAGACAACTCTCAACTGTACAGATTTTCACAGAATGTCCAGGGTTTGGGCTCATATTTATGGATTCTTCCTCATAACATATCTGGGATTTTGCTACATCACTGGGATAACATCAGGAGTGAAGTCACTAAATAATGATATATCAATCCTCTCAACTTCTTAGTGCAAGAAATCTGGACAAAGCCTAACATACTTGGGGGACAGAGGCCCAAAAATAGGGACATATTTTAAATATTGGTGTTATAAACTGAAAAAGTTGCTGAAGTGACAGGGTTTGTTTTACCATGCATTTTCTGAGGGATATGAAGACGACTTCAACCCTCAGGTCATCCTAATGATTTGCCAAAGAAATCAATTGTATGAGGAAGAGACCAACCATAAGAGGAAAACCTCCGGACATTCTGTAAACATCTGGACCGTTGAGAGGTATGTCATATACACATCAGTGTTGGGCTTCAAATCATGCAGAAACTGCAGGTCCAGACAAACCCTGTTAATCTAGGAAGTTTCTAACTGTATAACAGCAATATTTGCAGTCTGTCCCTAATTCTGGAAATTCATCCCCCATTTTGTTGGGCTTTCTCCACATTTCTTGTGCTAACAGATTGAAAGGTATGCAGACACAGCGTGCAAAGCTGTGGACATAGCACATCAATTCAAACAGTGGACAGTATTTCCACATACCCTCTGTGATGCTGTAGGCTCCCACACCTCCATAATGTTCTCCTCACAGGCAAGGAAAGGGACAAGGCCCACATGAAGGACTTAATTATAGCACTGTGTTGCAATGCCATTAGGTAATGGAAAGACAACACAGCTGTGCTCGATGCAATTAGCAAATGGGATACACCAATTGGTGCACAGGCCATCACCTGCTCATGAGCATTACCTACAAAAGGCAGGCTGATGCCTATGGAAAACACATCTGAACCTTTCTATGCAAAGACATACTGTGAATACAGAAAGCAACACTTCTGGATTACTCTGAGAAAACACTACAGCACTATAACCGGTATGTCAAACAATTAAGCATGCAATGGAATGCAGAAGGAAATAGGAAGTTAAACAATAGGTCTCAACAAGACTTGCTGGACTGACATGTTGCTGTCCAGCATCTATGGCCATCCTTGCTGGCTCTGTCTGCAGTGCCATAGAGCACAGATCTGGCCCCTGAGTCACTCCAGCAAAGGTCAGCTTACATATGACTACTGCTGGAGTGTCTGTTGTACAATACTGACTGTGACACTGCCAGGCCAGCTTTCTGGGATGTTGTAAATATTCATATGTCACTTGTGAATGCTACTATTATACATATGTCTGTCTTACAAATGTAAGAGACCTATATAGGGTATGTGCATAGTAAACAACTGGTGCAGAAGTGTGTGTTGAACTGTATGTTATATACTGAGCGCATACCTTTCGACTGTTCAGAGTTTTGCAGAATGACAACACGTATGCCTTGTATTTGTAGTCATTTTCTCATGCAGTTGTGTTTTGTCTGGAAAATCACTGGAAACTCAGTAAAGAGTGAGGTCATAACATAATAGTATACATTTGAATGTCAGATGTCATATCCTTTACAGTATTCCTGTGAATGTAAAACCTACTTTGCTATCAACCGTTTCAGTGTGTTACAGCAATATTTCTCAAATGTCTCTATTTTGGGGAATTTGTCCCCCATTTATGTGTGCCTTTGTCCAGGTGTCTTGCATTAACAGGTGGAGAGGTATGACTGAGCAGCAAGAGTGTAAACACAGTGTGTCATACTGACAAAGAACAGAAATGCATATCAAGTATCACCTGTGCACATGTATGTAGCAATAGTAGTAGCTGGAAGCCTCAATCATACAGACATGGTTGCAAAATGTCAGGTAAATATGCTGTACTTGTTTTACAAATGTGTAACCTGAGTTGCAGTTCATCAAACAGACATAAATGTCTACAGAAACAAGTTTTTGTATTGCATTAAAACAGAAATAATTAGTAGTTTGATCATAATTACTAGCTTGAAGTTGGAAAAGTGTTTAACTGTGTTAGGACTTTGTGTCCAAGCCTACACCAAACATCTATATGAGCACCTAAAAAGCTGTATGGACTCAGCAATACCTGACTGGACAGAATAATCTCCCCCAAGGTAGAGTAAACCTCTGTGGTGGACAGCAACAATACACAAAACCCATAATGGGTGGAAATATTGGCTGTACTGGGCAAAGAAGGAGCAGATTCCAAATTGGGAGCAGTCTCACTTTTGTCTGAATAAGCAAATAAAGTCACAAGTGAATTACTCTATGGGTAACTTTGAGGGCAAATTGGACACATCCACCAAGGCCAATCACAAGGCCTTCCACACATATGCCTGCAATCCCAGAGACAGCACCCAAATCTACTTTGTACTGGTGGTCAGTAACACCACATACACATACACCAGAGATATAGCCAACCTGCTGCAGACAGGTAAGTGAAAACCTCACCCCCATGTCCTCACATCAGTAAAGGAGGACCTGCACAACACCTGCCCTCCTCCCCTCATCATCAGGGAGCATGTCCATAATGCCCTCTCAAGGGCAACAAACTGAAGTCTCCATGGGACCTGATAACATCCCTGGCTGCATCCTACATATACCCAGGCATGAGCTCTCAGCTCCATTACACATTGTAGTCAACCAAAGCTTGAGCACCAGTGTTATCCCATCTGCACGGAGGACAGCCACTGTCACCCCTCTACACAAAGATGGAGCATCCACTGACCCTGCCAAACATATGCACATCGGCCTAACTAGCCTGATCTGCAAGATCATGGAAGTCATTATCAAGGACCTTATAAACAGGGACACCGACAACCTCAAAATGCTTGAGCCAACACAGTTTGGTGTTGTTAGAGGGAGATCAGGTCTGTTAAACCTGGTCAACTGCAACCACATGGACGAGGAGAAGATGGTGCACACTGTCTACCTTCACCTAGCCAAAGCCTCTGACAATAATCACCAGTTGGCCATAATACATAAGCCTACATAACCCCACTCACACAACTCACATGCAAGGCCCTCACATGGTCTGTGACATGAACAATACTTATTATGTTATAATAACATAAATGGTTTTATGAAATAAGTTTTATTATCATTTATATTTAAACATTAAGAGTAGATGAGTGGGTTGACACAGCTTGGTGTGGTGCTCTGCAATGCTTAAAGAAAAATGAAGAGGTATATATACTAGTTTTACAGCAGATCCTCACCGGGTGAATGATTAGCACACTGGAACTTGTACCTGAGGTGCAAGGGTCGAATCCTGGCCATTCAACTTTTTTATGCATGATAGGGAAATGTTGTAAATGTTTTGTATTTCTTTTGTGTACATTGACATATATTAACTGTGGTAGTCTAGCCTGACTAGATGTTTATTTGCAGTGGAGACCCGAGTATAAAAGCCCCAGTTATTCACAAGTGTTCAATGCAGTACAGTGACAGGAACAGATAATGTACTGACATGCATAAATTTAGGAGATATAATAAAATAGTGTCACTGGATGCATGATGTGAAATCCCCCATGTAAACACAAGTGTCCCAGATGGTACTGTCACCCCAAAATAATGTGACAAAAGCACGTAGGGGACGTCATGTAAATCTGAGCAATGATTAGCAGTGCATAGCTCTGCTTACCCGCTTTGATCATTCCTAAGAAGTATAATTGTAAGCGGCATTCAGCCCAGCTAAGTGGATTTGTACACTGCTTGGTCTGGTGGACTGGCCTTGGTGATGCCATACTTTATTATGCTGATGTCGTGGATAGATGGTGGGGTGAGACATTGCCATTGATCACCGAGCATGAGGTGGGAGTAGGGCGTTGACCATGTGGATGTAGGTCAGCAACAAGATCAGCTGAGAGTCCACGTGGCTGTGCACATTCACACTCATGTAGTGGCAGTACCACCAGCAGTACCAAATGGAGGGTGCTGTCCACAGTACAACAGAGCAGGCCATGGGCATGTGGTCCTAGCCAGGCCCATCAGGGACACAGATCCAGCAGACAGCAATCACCATCAGGGAATAGTACTGCATCTGGCCTTGGGCCTGGTGGTGCCAGTGAGACTCCTGGCAGAGCCAGTTCCTGCGTCCATGGCTAGAGACAGTGAACTGTATATCCTGTCATGTATGGTCCACAGCTGTCCAACATACCCCTGTGTTGGGCAATGACATGGCTTGACTATATGTGTACAAACACTAACATATCTCTATCACTGGCAGGTCACCACACACACACACACAGATCCTCTTCAAGGCCCAGTTGAACACCACCCTTCCAGACAGACTCACACACACACACACACACACACACACGCACACACACACACGCACACAGCCACACACACACACACACACACACACACACACACACACACACACACACACACACACACACACACACACACACACACACAATATCAACTGTATGGCCCAGTTTAGGCCTCATGCAGACCCACATCAAACCCTGTGCATGTGATGATACCTGTGCCACATTCCTGTTATCCATACCACTGATGCAGGGACATGCTAATATGGGTCTGATGCACAGGGTGAATATAGTACAGTGTAGTAATGTAATGCTGTGTAAGGTGCTGTCTGCTGGCAATTGTTGTGGGTACACACAGAAGTGTATGTACCTTTTTAGCCATGATGCATTGCTGCTGCCAGCACTGCTGATGGACTGCAGTCTCACGTACTGTATTCTGTTTGTGTTCCAGGTGTTTGTGTGTCTGCAGGCTGTGACCCTGATAACATTACTAATGATGAGTATGGCAGAGTGGAAACACAGTGACCTTTTAATAGCCATGGTACAGCTGTATATGTACATGTTTACCAGATGTGTTTGCATGCAACAGTGTGTGAGGGACACTGGGGGCAGACAGTGTGTCCTTTCATACATACACCTTGACACAGCCAACTAGCCTTCGTACATGTCACCTGGGTGTTCTGCAGTACCACAGGCTCATACATACAGAGGAGGTTACTTGAGCACTGGCACTAGGTCCCTCACAAGCCTAGCCATTACTTTACCCTAACAGATTCATCTGTCTTGTGGGCACCAGATAGTCACAGGGCCTTCACATATCTACATAATTACACACACATAGGTAACACATAATGTGCGTGTGACATTATCAAATGTGGAGGGTGTCACACAACGTATAGTAATGTGACAGTTGGCAGGAAATAGCATGCCCATGGCAAGTGCAACACACAGGACTTCTTCTGGTTTGCTATTATGACACCTTCATTGTGTGACATTACCTTAGCTTACAGTATTTTTCATAACATTAAGGTGCTTCTAATGTGCAATAACTGCTCTATGCTATCAGTACAGAACTGTATGACATATTTCTTGTCCTACAGTCTTGGGACCTCTTTTCATTGTTTCAGTTGTTATCACAGGTTACACCTTGCCAAACATGGACTGCAACCTGCAGGGTGGTAAAGACATACCTCTCAGCTGAACAGATCTCCACAGAATGTCCAGATTCATATCTCATATTTTTGGTCCATTTTCTCATAAACCTGTGTTTTTCTGGCAGATTGTTGCCAGATCATTGCGGGTTGATGTCAGAAAATAATGACAGACATTATGAGTTGCAGATGTTATACCTTGCAGACTATCTATACTAATGCAAAGACTGTTTTTCTGCCACCTTTATAAGTTTGTAGGATCAATATTTGAAAAGTGTCTCTATTATGTGGCCTTTGCCACCACATTATTTATGGCTTTGTGAACATTTCCTGCTGTAAAAGCTTGGGATGTATGAGTACAGACGGTGGCCATACCTCAGACCTCTGCATATGTCTGCAGGGTATCCTGATGTCTGAGACATAATTTCTTTCCATCTGACATAAACCTGTGGTTTTCTGACCATTGTTTTGGAAAACCATGACAGACTGACATTGCAGATTAATGACGGATATTATCATGTAACAACCCATACTCTCTGTAAGGTGCATTCACATGCATGACCTGTTCTGCTATCTATTTCCCATGTGTGACACAGCAATATGTGAAAAGCGTGCTTGATGTTTGCTGTTTGCCTCAGCTTCCCATATGGCTTTAACTAGATGTCTTTCTGTGAGTGGTTGAGAGGTATGCTGGTATACACACACACACACACACACACACACACACACACACACACACACACACACACACACACACACACATGACCTGCACCTGCTGATAGCCAAACCTCTACCGGGCCAATTTTACAAACAATACTGCTAGATACATAACAGAAACCCCACAGAGGTAATGTAGTGTTGTAGTGTCTGACAGTACTTTTCAAGTGGGTGACAATTGCAGGGGCTGTTAGGATTGCAATGATGAGTTCAGAGGCCTTTAACATGGTAGTGTTACCTGAAACACACACACATACTGCTGCATGGGGACATGCATTGAAACACACATGCACACAGAGTTGACACTTCCCATATTAGATGACCCAACTATCTATGTACAATACACAGTGATATGACTATTGCATGCACCACAGTCCCTTTGTGTTAGAAACTGTGTAACTGTGCTTGTAAGGTGGTTGACATCTGTAGGGGCTGCAACTAGGTTGGCAATGGGGGAGTTAACAGGGTGGAAGAGGCACACAAAATGGCATAACCATAGCATACACACAGTAAAGACAGTCACAGGGGATATGCATACAGAAACATATACACAGTTGCCAATAGAGTAGTAACCCTACGTATCCACTTGTATGTACTAAACTGCTACATACACATTACATGCACCACAGAGATTATATGCTGGGGACATAACTTACTACATCTTGCAACAAGTAATCTTGGGAATGCCTTCATTGCTGATTGGATAAAACACCCAAATTAGCAACTTGTCTCATACATGTCTCTTACATACATGGATAAGTGATAGAGTAACAGACTTTGTATCAACATGATGTTTCAGACAGGTATGATGTCTGATGCTATGTCTGTCACTATGGTAACTGTGACATATTTGGCAATGATTATGCATAAAAGCCCATTGTTAGGGGACACAGACCACATATAGGTTGCAAACATCTGGATATTCCATATACAGCTGTACAGATGCCCGGAATGGCCTATATAGTTTAACATGGTGCATGTAAGGCAGATGGCATTAACTGCCTCTTTAATGTAATGCCATAGGGAGGGAGTCAACAGGCCTTAACTTGGTATTACCAACATATACAAAACAGCCACATGGGATATGCTGTACATACACAAACACACACTACTACAGTTGCCAGTATTGAGATTAGAACCCCTTCCTATCTAATTATTTGTGCTATAGCATTACACAGTTATTGCATGTGAGGTGAATGACATCAGAGGCCCTTGCAAAGTAGGGTAATGGGAAGTGTACTGGGTGGGAAAGGCTTCAAAATACTTTAATCTACAAACATACACACACTTTCATGCACACACACAACTGCCAGCACTGAGATTAGAGCCCCTACCTATCTAGTTATTGGTACTACAGTATTACACAGTTATTATACATGCCATGGAGCTTACAGGGATGAGGGCTGTCCAAAGGTACTTCTAAGGTGAATGACATCAGCAGCCCTTGTAAAGTAGGGTAATTGGGAAATTTACTGTGTGGGAATGGACTAAAAATATTTAACCTACAAACAAACACACACTTACATTTAGCAGGACTGAGGTTAGAACCTCTACCTATCTAGTTATTTGTACTATAGTATTAAGTTATCATATGCACCATAGAGAGTATAAGGCTGACAACTGTCCAAAGGTACTTCTAAGGTGAATGACATCAGCAACCCTTGTAAGGCAGGGCAATGGGCAGTGTACTGGGTGGAAATGGCCTAAACTTCTTTAGCCTGCAGACACACATACACTTACATTTGGTAAGACTGCGGTTAGAACCCCTACTTATCTAGTTATCTGTATTAAATTCTAAAGACATTCTAAAGACATGCTTCTGGAGCATTTCTCCCCGGGCCTCTGCTGAAAACAGGATCTGTGGAACCTAGTCGGACATTCCCGGTCAACAAATGTTAAAAAAAAATAAAATGAAAAATAAAAAAAAAATTATAGTGTTACACAGTTATTGCACATGTCAGAGAGCTTATAGAGCTGCCAAGTGTCCAAAGATGCTTCTAAGGTGAATGACATCAGCAGATCTTGTACACTTGGGCCTTTGTATGTTACTGAGGGGGTAAGGCCTTATAATACTTTAACCTGCAAACACACGCGCACAGAATGGCAGGTGATGTGAGATTACAACCCCTACCTCAGTACTATTACAAAATGGGGCTCACCTTCATGCTGGCACATGCAACTGATTACAACTGGTATACAACTGTCTGTAGCAGGACATCAGTCTATGCCTTTCAGGGTATCCCTGTCTATGACTCACTCTGTTTGAGTGTCTCCCTGTGTCACTCTCTTTATCACTGTTTGTATCTTCCTTCCCATGTCTATGTGTGCGTGTGTATGCTTGAAATATTATTCTATGTTGCCCATATATAATGTATGTGTATCACATGCAACAGAAGCAGATATATCACATATGGGCCACATACAGCTAGCTGAGGGTACTCCTGTCTGATGGGTGTGGATGGAGACAGTTAAGGTGTACATAGCTGCCTGCATACAAAGACATCTATGCACAATACAGTTATATACTCTGATGTGGGTTTAGACATGGGCTGTAATTCTCTAAGTATATGAGCATGCCCAGTATGACCTTCTATAGTAATAGTGGGACTCCATTCCAGGGATAGTTGTACTCCAGTCCGGTATTTTGTGTGCTACAGCCATACCTGTCAACCAGTTAGTGCAAGAAATATGGAGATATCCTGCTGAAATGGGGGGACAATGGCCCAAACATAGGGAGATACTGTAAATATCCCTCTTATTAATGTAGAAAGATGCTAGGGTAACAGGGTTTGTTTTAGCAGACATTTTCTGACATATATGTCATCTGACACTGAAATGTATTGTGTCATTACTTACTGACAGATATCCTCAGATCATCTGACACTGATATCTATTGTGTCATTACTTACTGACAGATATCCTCAGATCATCATAGTGATTTACCTGGGAAATACAAGATGTATAATGCACAGGCTGAAATTGTGAGCAAAACTATAACATTCTTCCCCAATATGGCCACTTGAGAGGTGTGGCTACAGCTGATTGACTGATGAAGCTATGTAAACAGTCCAGCACCTCAGTGATATACTGGCTGGAGATTTCTTGCTTGTGTGGTATTTTTCTTAACTGATAAGCCATATCCTGGTGTAGGTACAGAGTGCATTCTACTGAGCAGAGATGTCCATTGTATGTGTGGTATATTCCAGCTATGTCAGTGGCAGAGCAGTACAGAATAATGTGGTGAACCACTGACAAACATTTGTTTATAGGTTGATAGGTTGATATGCAGTTATTAGGCTATTGGACTTGAAGCCCTTATAACCCTTGAAAACAAGAGTGTAGCCCATGTTAAGACATGCCAGCCCCCAGAGCCCCTGTCCAGCAGGGACACAGGAGGAGTTACAGGACTGTATTTTCGGTTTCCCATGCACTTATACAGGGAGCTTTTCACAAGGGGTTTGAGGCACTCAGTTGATGAGGACAGGGAGTATAGTTCACATATGGGGGAGTCTGTGGAACACATATCTGTCACACCAACAAGCCCTATTGATATCACAGACCAGGTTGATGGTGCACCTACAGGTTGTTCGAGTGAGACTTGCTTTCCAGATGTTCAACAGTCCCATCACAGCAGAGTCTGGATTGCTTTGTATGCCAGACAGAGGTCACCTCTGAGGAGTCTGTCTGGAACTGAATAGAGGGACAATGCTATTAACCCATCTGTATAGCGTAGGTGTTTGGGGTCCTGGAATCTCCTGGTGAGGAACCTCTGTGGTCTCTCCAGCTGCTGCATGTGCTTTGTGAGGTACATGTTGAAGGGGGTTTTGTACAAAATAATTGGCCTTATAAGCATATAATACATGGATCTTATGACCGCTTTGTCCCTGGATGAGATACCCTTACTTTTGAGTTAGGCCATCTGTGAAGCTTTCTGTACAATGGAAGTGAAATGGTGCACAAACTTCCAGTTGCTATCAACCTGGGTGGCCAAATGCCTCAGTACTAATTGTGTAGGTGGGACATTGTTGTTAATGTGATAATATGTGGGGAAATCAGTCTCCCCGATGAGGATGATGATGCATCTGCAGGCATTCAGCTTGAGGTCATGTTTCTGGCAGCAGTAATTTTTATTGGTGAGACCCTGTTGTGGGGCATCCACATCTCTTTGGGTATTGATGACTGTTCCCAGCTTGCAATCATCTTGCAAGTTGGTCAGCCATAAGCCAGTGTTTTTGCCCTGCACCTCAGGGGAGTATATACCATATACCAGAGGCCCACTGACCAATCCCTGTGGTATGCCACTCATTACGGGTGTACTGCTTGGTTTGGCTACCCCTATTATGATCATGTGGGTTCTATCAATGAACCAGTTTGCTACCTATCTGGTAACATATAGATTGCTGCCTAGTTGACAGGCTTCATGTACTATGGCCAAGTGGGGAGTAGTGTGTAAAGCTTTGTCCAAATCAACGTGGCTGGAGTGCACCATGGTTCCCTCATCTATGCCTTTGTTTGCTGTCTCAGGGATGTCATCCAGAGTTCACTGACATACCTCCCCTTGAGAAAGGCAGACTGTGTAGGGTCAAGTATTTGGAGTTTGCCAATGTCCCTGTTAACGAGGTCCATGATGATCCACTGCATGGCCTTGCAGATCAGGATAGTTAGGCTGATGGGTTTTTAATTTCCCAGATCAGTGAACACTCTACCTTGGTGTACAGGGCTGACAGTGGCTCTCCGTCACTCAGCTCTGACAAGGGCAGTACTCAGGCCTTGGTTGTGTAGGGTGCATACTGATGCTGCCAGTTCATGCCTGGGTTCATGTAGGTTGCAAGCTGTGATGCGTTCAGGTCATGTGAGGCTGTCTTCTTGGCTTTGAGAGGGCAGTGATGCCCTGTTCCCTAGTGATAAGGGTTGGGTGGTCAGGTACTGGGAAGCCCTGCTTTCCTGATGGGGGGCAGAGGAGAGACATTGCCGCTGAATCTGTCAGCCAGTAGATTGGCTACATCTACAGCATATGTGTATGTGGTGTCCCTGACCATCAGTTCTGCACAGATCTGGGAGCTTCCTTTGTAAATGCAGACATATGTGAGGAAGGCCTTATGATTGTCTATCTTAGATGTGGGCAGTTTGGACTTGGAGATGCCTTTAGAGGATTTCAGTGGTGGTCGTATTTGCTTGCTCAGGCTAGGGATGATTACTTCCAATTGTGCAGCTGCTCCTTCTCCATCTCAGACAGCAATGCCATCCTTTTGTTACATAATTCCTTTATTGCAGATGTTTGCGGTCAGGTCTGCTCTCCCTTGTGGACGATGATGTTGTCCTGTCAGGTATTCCTGATTCCATGCATCTGTATATATATATATATATATATATATATATATATATGCTGGTATAGTACTTTTGTGTACATTTGAACATTGGTTCCTGTGCCTCCAGTAAGGTAGGGGGCTGTTCAGATGTTTATTCCATCCCTCTGGTGGTTGTGCTCAGCTTGGGGACATTTTCATTTTACCATGGCTAGGTCAGGAGGGATGGAGATATTGAACATGACCATTTTTTTGCTGGATCTTGCCAGGGAGAATGATACCAATGGAGTGCTACAGTGGGTAATAATGTTGGTTACTGCTTACTCCAACATATGTATCACATCTTGTGGGGGTATCAAGTAGGTGACCTAAAGATTTAGCATTGATAAGATCGGGGAATCTCTGTGCATTACTGTTCTGGAATGGTTGGTTTACAAATTAGTGGTTGGATAATATAAGTCAGCCAGGATCAGGGTAAAGGGTTGAATCTTGATAGATTTGTAGAGGGCCAGATATGTGGGGTGGGTATCCTGAGTCAGATATGTTTGCCTGTAGCTACCCATAATTTGCATAGGGGTCTTGTCATTGGTTGACTGCACTTGAGTATCTTGTGTGTGCCAGACTGTTTGACCAGCATGGAGGTGTGTGTTTGTCTAGTATATCTTTATATTCCACCTCCTTTGGCTTTGCTGCCCACATTTTGGGGTCTGGCTGTGTGATAGTATGAGTGATCAGGTAAGGATGGTTTGCTCCCCACAGATTTGGGCAAGGTTTCTGTAAGTGCACAAATGTCACCATCTGCTAGGGTTACGAATGCTTCCAGTGAGTACATATGCCTGTTTAGACTCCTAGTGTTTAACAGCATGGGCTTTACTTTGCATTTTGTTTAGTGTTATATGTTGGTAGGATTGACCCCATGACTTTCCCTAAACAGGCACTATGGGTGAGGCAAGGGCTTTTGCCAGAGATCTGAAGGCCAAGCGAGACAGATGAAGCATGGTCTGTCAGTCCTATGTTCCCAGGCTGCCAGGCAGTGGATCCCCCTGGGATGACACCATTAAGTAATTTAATTGTTACCGGCAATCATTTTTTGTTTGTACTGAGCCATCATTCCAGGTGATGCCAAATGCTGCTTAAGGCTAGGGACATATCTGCATGGGACACATATTCAGCAAGTTGAATTATGTCTGTCTTCCTATAGTCCAGAGAGGTACATATGATGTCGTTCACACTGCCATGGAATACACCAGAGTGATAACAGTACCTGTTGTGGAGTGATTTGAGTGCATGTGTGACATGGCGGATTCTGGAATCTGACAGACAAGTGAGCATGCCTTTCTCCTTATCCAGCCTGGTGAGAAGCACATCTGTGTGCCTCACAATGGAGTCTCCTATGAGTAATATGTTGGGTTTATGGTAAGCTCTTAGTGGTTGCGAGACACTGATGTGTGGACTATGCATGTTATGTAGTGTGTAGATTTGTGGAGTTCCCATGTGTTTTTGCCTCTGAGGTGTCCTTTGTTTGTGTTTTTGTTTTGTTGTGGACCTCCACTTAC
Organism: Protopterus annectens; assembly: GCF_019279795.1. NCBI lineage: Eukaryota > Metazoa > Chordata > Ceratodontiformes > Protopteridae > Protopterus > Protopterus annectens. Next base: position 771,978,082 of record NC_056731.1, read on the forward strand.
TTGGGTGTGTGCTGTGTAGTTGTGGGTGATGTTTACTGACTCCATGCCCTGCAGGGTACCTATGTTACTGCACAATTTGTTCTGGTGTGCACATTTTCCATTTGTCTGGCCAGTGGTTCCCCTTCCCCTTACAAGTGTCTATTTGTCCTTCTGTAGTCCGGTCACAGGCTTTGCACACAGTGGCTGCTGTTATGTATTTGTATTTCTGGTGTGAGCGGGGTAGACACCATAACATCACACACAGGGTTATGGGCTTCACACCATTGAGTGTACCTATTTAGCAGTTTGTCCATAATTGCACCACTACATCTGCTGTGGTCCTCAGATGGTTTGTATTGCTATGTTATTATAAGGCTACATGCTGGCCCTAGCTGTCAACCTGTCACTGACTGACATCTGGACAGGGCCATATATGACAGTCAGACACAGATGACACACATGGGGACAGGGTGTTAATAATGCTCTGCCAAACATAGACAGTTGGGGTATCAGTTTGGTATTTGCTTGCTTTTTCTTATGGGTATGATGCCTGCTTCTCCACTGTCTGCCACTGATGTTTTGACATGGACCTTTCTTGTTTTGCAAATAGTTTGGCAGGCAAATGCAATGTTAGGACAAGCATAACAGATATACATGGCATACCTGTGGTCTGTCTGTGACAACTTGTCATACCAGGGGTATGGATGGTGGCCAGTGACTTGTTGTCAGTGCTGACACCAACAGGTGGCAGCCATTTATAACCTGGCAGTACACTAATTTTCAGGTACCTGCTGTCCTACTAGGCATCGTACCTCTCAACCTCTTACAGCCTGAAATCTGGAGAAAGCCATAAATAATTGGGTGACAAAGGGCCAAAAATATGGACAGGTGTTAAATATTGCCCTTACAAACAGATAGCTGCTACAATAAACGGTTTTGCATTAGCATGCATTTTTCTAAAGAGTATGAAGTCTGAAACTAAAATCTGTTCATTATTTTCTGACTTTAGTCTTTCATGCTTTACCAATGACTTGCCAGTAAGCCACAATTTCATGACAAACAGCAAATGTATGATGCAAAACTGGACATTCTGCAAAAATCTGTACAGTTGAGCGGTATGCTAGGCACTGTGTAGGTTACTCTGAGCTGTGTACTGTCTATATGAGTTGGCCCCTGTCCCTGACTTGTCCATCTTTCCTGCAGTAATGAATATTGACCTCTGGACAGTGTCTACAGGTCCTACTTTAGGTGCAGCTGACATGCAAAATAGTTGGCACAGAAAGTCTTGAAACATGGACCATGTCGACCACAGTACTGTACCTAAGCCACTGAGCAACTACACTCAAGTGTAAGTGCTGCCCACTTCCTGACAGTATTGACCAATGCATATTGTGGACATACAACAAGTTATCAAGTTGATTGGGACAGGCCTGGGAATGTGTGCTCTGCTGCTGTTACCCTAGAAACATACATGTTACTGCATTTCTATGGGGACATGGGTCTGTTGTGAGGGGGCATACCTGTCAACTGTACACATTTTGCACAGACTGTGCAGATGTTGGCTTTACTTTTTGATGACATTTAGCATAGTGTTGTACCTTTCTTGGGGAATATTGGCATATCACTAAAGACTGAAGGTTAGGATGTAATGGCAAACATTTGAGTTTCAGACTTCCTACCCTTCAGAGACTTCATGCCACTGCAAGACCTGCTGTGATATCACTGTGTAAGTCTTTAAGAGGACTATTTCATCATTGTGCCTATTTGTGGGCCTTTGCCAGACATATCTTACTGGATTTCTATGGCTGACTTGCTGGGAGGGGCTGCAGGGTGAGTATGGGACCCCAACATTGACATCCATGCATGTGACCTATGAGCTCCCACAGTTTATTTGTCCCCACATACACTGCAGTGAGTTTTGTCAGCTGGCGACTACTGCATACTCTGCAGAAGCCAGTATTGGGCAGACATTTCCTGTTGTCCCACATAGCTGTCAGTTGTCTGCTGCTATCCTGGTAGGCCACCCCATTCCCCTTGCATGAATGCAGCAATACCTGAGACATGCTACCAAAATGTACTACTACATCCATATATTATTAAGAAACATGACTTACCTTGTGCCTGTGGCAGTTGTGAGGATGGTGCTTGAGGGCTAACTCTGTTGGATGCATGCAGTACATGGCCTATACATGGTAAGGTGCAGGTAGTGTGATGTGTGTGGCATCCATTTTAATGTGTGTGCAATCAGAGAGAGGTTTCAGTCCCTGGGTTCCTAGGGTGTCAGTGTATGTGCTATGTGTTGCCTCTTTGTCAAGGCCAGGGCATACTGGGCATGCCTATGTTTGCCTATAAGTGCAGGCTCAGGGAGTTCATCCTCCGGGTCCGCCCTGTGCCTGTGGAGGCCTTGGGAATGGTGGGGGGCTGTGTGCCCCTTCCCTGTGATGTTCCTGCCACAGCTCTTTCTGCAGGATTATATTGTGTAGCATGGCACATACTATGAACATGTGCACACATGTGGCTGGAGAGTACTGCAAGGCTCCACCAGATATGTCAAGGCAGCGGAACTGTTACTTCAGCATCCCAAAGACATGCTCTATAATGCTCCTAGTTTGTGCATGTGCCTCATTATGGCATTCTTCAGTGGGTGTGTGTGAATTTCTGATGAGTGTCATCATCCACATGTCCAGTGCCTAGCCAGCATCCCCCATGAGATGGCCATAGGGGATGTCCCCCCTGGCAAATGCCTGGTACAGCTGTGAGGCATGCCAGATGTGGGAGTCATGTTAGCTGCCAAGGCTGCCACCAAACACATTCATGATAATGCCATGGCCATTGCACATGACCTGACATTTGATGGAGTGATAGCCCTTGTGGTTGATATACACACTACTGCCTTAACTAGGTGGTGCTTTGATGTAGACATGAGTGGAATCTATGGCACCCAGTAACTCTGGGTAGTCTGCTACATGGTGGAAGAGACACATATTGATGGTCCACTCCTCAGGGGTGCTGGGGAAATAAATGTGCTCACCTGCATGTGGTCGCATGGCATCTAGGAACTGGTGGAGTACCCTGGATGCAGATGCCTGTGAGACCCCCATAATGTCCCCAGTAGGTCTTTGGAAAGTACCTGTAGCTAGTATTCTTAAGGCTACGCATACCTTTATATTCACTGGGATGGGTTCCCCTCTGTTGGCTCTGAGTCTGAGGTGAGGCCGGCAGAGCTTGGTGAGTTGCTGAAGTATGTCCCTGTCCACCCTGTAGCACTCTAGTATCTCCAGCTCATGTAGCTCCTGGTAGGTTACCCTGGAACTGAACACTCTTTTCCTCCTTGGTCTGGGCCAGTTGTCAGCATTATTCCCATCACCACCCTCAGCCTGTAGCACATACAGATGTCGCAAAGCAGCAGCAGCCCCTAACATTTTGTCAGTTAAAATTCCCAAGTGTGTACACCAATGATGCAGAGTTTTGGAAAAAATCAGACTGAAAGGTGTTTGTATACTTTATACTGGTGTGCTGCAGATGCTGCCTGTGTGGCTGACTATGATACATTCCACCTGCCAGGTATATTACTGAGGGGTTTGAATGGGCCACTGTGAGTGGCAGAGTATGTATTAGTGATTTGTAGCTCATTTCCTTTATTCTGTTATTTCCTTTTTTTTATTTCTGCTGTATTTAACCCCCACGCCATACTGCACAAATTGTTTTAGCTAGTGTAAACATTGCTGAGCAGAAAAAGGTGTCCTCTGGACATGAACATGCTGATCATTTCTTGAACCAGCTAAGCACAGTTAAGCAGCCTCAGACACACACCCTTACTTAGCTGTGCTTAGCTGAGTGCAAATAGGAGCTGCAGATCTCCAATGTGCTTACACTAAGTATGACACACCCCCTTCTCATGTCAGCTGCTTCCTCTGCTTACACCACCGCATTATAGCTGCTGAAGAGTTAGGTACCCACAGACACAGTCTCCCATTTTGCAATTCTATAAATTTAGCTCATTTACATACTGCACTGCCTTAGTTACTAGTTACACCACTACATCAAATCCTATGTCCTTAGCAACCACTGTTACCTGTAATTGTTATGAGTCTACATGCTGCCCTTTATAATGGCAAAATTCATGTTTCACATTTTAATTGTCTTTTTACAGTTTTTGTTTTTTTATTTTCTGCACAATCCCATTTGCACGCTGCTGCGCTCTGCTTAAATGGCCGAAATCAGCCAAAAAAAAAATTTTATTTTTGCAATTTTAAAACACTTTTGCATGCCAATGGCCATAGGTTTCACCATTGGTATGCCTAATAGACATAATACCTGCTTTACTTTAAGCTGATATGCCCCTGTTTTGTGTTTTGCAGACATGTACACGGTTAGTAACCGAATACGTTTCTGCTGCGGACACGGCTTCAACACGAATGCCTGTCTGCTTGCTGAATTGCTAATTCACCTCATTTGCATGGTTTTCACCAGGTGATTTGCATTATTCCATGGTGTCCATGTTGGAATAGTGCTGGGAGGCTCATGCATGCCTCCAGCCTTGTTTATTGGCTCGCACAGGCTCCAAACTCTGTGTTCAAGCCATGCCACTATTCTTACAGAGAGATTAGCTTTGTGTAAGCTTTATTGAATCCTGACCTTGGTTTTAAAACACATTTTGGTGGTGGCATTGATGCAGCCAACTGAGCTAGTTAATGTCTCATCCATTAGTAAACCAGAACTAAAATACTTGGTCAAAGTCATGTTTTAAGGCTTACCATTTTGGATTTGAACAGAAATTATTGCATGGAGATACATGCTGCTGCTCTGATGAGTTCAGTGGCAAAAGTGAAAAGTACTGCTAATATGTGGTCTAGCTGTTAACTCTCCAAACTATGTGACCATCAATGTCGATGGGGTTGCCTTTATTCTTTCCCTCTCTTTTTTCTCATTATTGTCATCAATATCAGTGACAACAGTTCCATGGCTCAACAGTACGTTTATTTGATTTTATTGTCAAGAAGATCAAAAGGGTGTGGGTTTTATCACATCAGCAGGTGTTGCGATTAGTGTTCCTTTACTGACAGTACAGAAAAGTATTATAGAGGGTGTGGGTTCTATCACATCATCAGGTGTTTTGATTAATGTTCTGTTACTGACACTACAGAAGAGTATTATAGAGGGTGTGGGTTCCATCACATTAGCAGGTGTTGTGATTGGTGTTCTGTTACTGACACTATCGAATAGTATCATAGAGGGTGTGGGTTCTATCACATCAGCAGGTGTTGTGATTAGTGTTCTGTTACCGACACTATAGAATAGTATCATAGAGGGTTTGGGTTCTATCACTTAAGCAGGTGTTTTGATTAGTGTTCCATTACTGACACTACAGAAGAGTATTATAGAGGGTGTGGGTTCTATCACATCAGCAGGTGTTTTGATTAGTGTTCCGTTACTGACACTACAGAAGAGTATTATAGAGGTGCTGAACTCCTGAGGTACTTTCATTCAGATGAGGCATTAAAGAGTGAATGAAAAAGATCTGACAGTGCTAAGCAAAAGAATATTGGCATCCACACTCCAGTGATACAGTGGGATAAAGTCCTAATTATGACACAGAGTAACCATGTTTGATTAGCTGACATGGGAGCTGCTGGGAAGATGGGTGTGAGCAGCATACTACAGACCAAAACTGTAGAGGGGAAGGTGGTTTGGCTCACCACTTAGGCAGCATCCACTGTGAGCTCTGGGTGTTACAGCAACTGGAGTCTGGGCCAGAGGGAGTGGCTACCATGGTATAGCTATGGATGTCAAGGGGGAAGGGGCAATCATGATTGGAAATTATTGTGTTCCTCACCCAAGAGTTTCAGTTCTAGCATCTCTCGGAAACTGTGTTAGGTGCTCCTGATGTTTGGTGGTTTGGAGGGTAGTTCCTGATGTCTGCCTGAAAAATGTGCCTGTGATTGGCTACCTCAAAGAAGAACAAATGGGCTGGCGATGACTTTCACACAAGGCTACATAGATCATAGGGGCTAATAGCCAGAAGGTATATAAAAAAGAACAGAGGCTCTTATTGTATGATCTAAATTTATTTATATGCACTTTAAAAATCAAATCAAAATAATAAACTTACATCTGTAATTCATGTAACATAGAATGAGGTACTGCATTGCATTTCCTCAATATATCAAGTGAAACTACATAAGAAACATATCTTTCTCTCCAAATTTTCCAAACAACATACAAGAATAAGATACATCCTTTCTCATCCATAGTTGAGACTTCCCATAAATATACCGTGCAGTGCTTTCACTTTGTAGATAAACAATCAGTCACCAGTGCTAACTTATCCTCCATCTTATTCCCTAATAAAGTCATAGATCATATGTTGTAGTACGATGCATGCAGGACTATTCTAGGCCAACATGGAACACAAACTCCATAGTATTTCTTTGAAGACATTGACCTCTAACCCAGTTATTTATTAGCGTCTTAAATGGTCCCAGAGAATCAGATTGTTTGATAAATATGTGGTCTATTTCTTAATATCAGACTAAGAACTAATGTGAGTTTCTCCCTCCTTAAGCTTTTATATTTACAATAATGAAGTTCAAAGCTGTGTGCCTATAATTCTACATTCATATTTAATTCAAATACTGGAAACTCTCTTAATGTTCCATTGTTTAAAACTTTGTAGGCCAATTAGCATTCACCCCTATTGTACTAATGTGTTATACTTTACAAGTTAATAAACAAAACTCGGACTAGCCGAAACGTAAGAAAGGATGAGAAATAAACGGAACAGTTGTAGAAAATCTTTTCTGATGAAGTTCACATTTCATATTAAAAGTGGAAGAAAGCGCTAAGAAGTTATTTGGCTTTGTGGTGTTTGAAGCAGCAGCTTATACAACTGTTCCGTTTATTTCTCATCCTACTTTACAAGTTAACTGTTGTTAATTTTTCATGATAATCTACATAAGTTAAGCTTTGTTAATCTTTCATAATAAGCTGTACAAGTTAAATTATGTTAAACTTTGATGATAATTAAGAGACTGGTGAATCTTCTCCTCACCGGTTCCAATTATCAGAGCTCAGTTTTGGACTACCTTCAAAACTAGAGTTGTATTCTAGTGCTGGATGCATCAGGGTTGGTTTTAAGCCAATCCCTCAGGTGACCATGCAGCCATGGCCATTCTTGGGCATAGGTCACCCTGGGACCCTGATACAGAGACACAGTTGGAAGTAACACTGGCTCTAGTACCTGGTAAAGAAAGTGATGCACATTTCTTAATTTCCTGCTTGGTTCTACCCACAAAACTGGCCAACAAATCACAGAGCCTCAAAGGTCTAGTTCATAGGAAAAACCCAGAAATTTGAATGATGTTTGATAATTGTTGCAAGAACAGGAGCCTGCAGGCATTAGAACTATTAGGATCTGCAGAGGATCTGCAAGAGTTGCTGTCATCAGGGTGTAGCTCTTGTAGAACATATCAGGTCAGATGATTTATTTATTTATTTTTTTTAGAATTTAGCAGGCACCCAGAGATGCATATCTCCCAAGTGTATCTGATTATGAGGAATATTCATCATTTACAGTTTTAAAAAAGAAAGACATTCTAATGATCCTATTAATAAGCAGACTGCAGACATGGATTTCATTTAGCTGTAAAAGCAGATGCAGTTAACTGAGTATCCACAGAGAGTTACTGTTCAACTAAATGAACTCTCTGATGTCGCAGTGGATCTGTGGTAAACTACTGAGCACAGAAATGCAGCACATCATTTTCCTTTTGCTTCAACTACCTGAAGAAACTGAATATTTTTATCATATCTAAAATATATTTCTCTGGCCATTTCTGTGAACCAAGTTGATACGGCTGATTATAGTGTATTTTTAAAACAGCCCAAATAAATTACTGTGGCCATTTTTTAAATTTATTTCATTACAATGATACATCAAAGATGTTCACAAAGTCCCTGTAATCACTATGTATGGGGGCTGTCTATGAATGAAGGTGACTGGCCCTGGCCTGATGTTGTTAGTCAATGTGAAACATTTATTATTCTGGCTTTGCAGTGCTAATGTGTATTTGTGTAAAGCAAGCTGGAGTGCTCTACTATGACACAAATGTAGAATCAATTGATATAGTAATTGTTGTTTTTATTAAGATCAGATGCCTAAGGTGTACTCAAGTCAACAAAATACATATAACTGCTGTGTATAGGGGTATCTGTAGATGAAAATGATCTATACTGCTGTTGTCTGATTAAGTTAAACAGGCATTAATCTGCCTTTGCAGGACTGGTTTGTGTTTGTGAGAAGCAAGTTGGAATGGTTTGCTGTGGCATTTTTTTTTAATTTGAATCAGACATTCAAAGTGCATTCACAGAGTCAATAATGTGGGTACAAGACTGTCTGTGCATAAATGTGACTTAATCCTTGTTATTTTATCACAGTTGTATAGTCACCAAACTGTATTTACAGGTGCAGTGTCACACAATGTAATCCGTTTAATAAAATAAGATAATAATTGCTGCTATGGCTTATGCACACTTGTTATGAGAGAGCAGTGTATCTATGAGTAACTAGTTTACCATAATTTATTTCATTTTCTATCACAGTCAAATACTAGCACTATACACAATAAGTGTAGTGCACTTAGCTGCCTTTGATTGCCTGGTGAGGCTGTGTGTGACAGTAACTAATTATTGCTACAGTGCTGCAGTGAACAACATTGCTATCTCACAGAATTACTTTTCTGTTTAAGTTATTGGCTATAGCTCCTACTGTATAGAATATGTATGCCTTCCTTGTCTCTATTTGATGCTCTAGTTTCCTCCACAACACAAAACACACCTTAGCTGAACTGGTATTTGTCCAACCTGCCTTCAGACAAGCACGGTGTGAGCATGTGTGAATGTCTGTGTGCCTGCACATCTTCAGAGGCAGTGTCAGTGTGTGTGTAAGTCTGTGTATGTGTGTGCATGGGGGGGAACAGAGGGAAAAATAAAATCAGACATTTTATTTGTGGTGACACACAGCACTGAGGGGCATGTACTTAGATGCTGTCAGACATATACATACCACATGTCTGTTGGCCATTATTCCCAAACTATCTCAAAGGAGGAGAACTATTTAACAGCAGCTAACTCCAACCCAAATTCAGGACATCATGACACTTCTACAGGAGTTTGAGGACATATTTACTGGGTGTACACGTGTCAATAAATAATCAATACACAGGGTCCCAGCATCCTATTATATAGACCCATTATAGGTTAAGCAGACCCTGAGATAGATGGACTGCAGGACATGTTGATTTTATGGGTAATTCAGGAGCAAAGTAGACTACTTCTGTTTTAGCATGTTTATGACAAAAATATAAACTAATAAGCCAATATATTATTTAGTTTTAGTACATAGTAATAGCATATATTCCTGATTCCCAATCTGAAATAATAGTAAATTCAGGAGGCCAGTTGGTGGAGAGGGTGTTAGAGATAATAGGTGGGAGGGTTAGTGTGGTACTCTCAACAAAAATGGTCCCAATTGGACCCCACAATTGCTAAAGTTAGCCTTGCAATGCATTAGACTAATAAATAAACTAGTAAGGATGTGAGATTTCCTGGAAAACATTGACCTTATTAATAGCCCTAATTGTTTAAGTCCTCTACTCCTCTACACATTTTCTGTAAAGTGTAATGTACATCATAAAGTGGCAGGATTTTGCAAGAAAGTGTTATCTGCACCCATAAGAAAGGGGTTTATCATATGTAAACATGTAATACACAAGCATATGTTGTATACTCATGTTAATGCTAAATGGTACTATAATAGGATTCAGCATACATAAATGATAAATGACAGCATCGATCTGATGGCATTTCATGATTTCAAGTTTTTCATCAGTAAATGTCACACATCTCATATCTTGTTATACTGGGCAGTTCAACATCACCAACACATAAGAATATGCCATAATAGATGGCCAATCACACTTTCTGATGATCTGATAGCATGTCATACTGAAAGAAACATTTTATGTAAGCCCTCATGTGCCATAAAGCTGTACAATGCAAAAAAAAATAAATAAATAATTGTACTAATAAAGAAATGTTGGACAAAGACATGCAATACAGAGTATACTTATTTTGTGAATAAGCAATGCCTGTGAGCAATGAATGACACAATAAACATTTGCATCTTTTCATTTTTGAACACGCCAGGACAGAAATCAGAGAGATGAATATCAATCATTGTTGCCACAGAATTCTGCATCCGTTTGTGTTAATGAAAAACACCCTTGAACAGTTTACAGCACTTTCCATTTATAAGGGTTATGGGTGCCCTTCATCCACTCATCATTAGTGAGTAAACCTACATAGCTTACTGTTCAGTTCCCAAAAAGGGCAACATTATATAAAAACACTGATGCATCTAGCTACTTGTGTCCATTTTATGTTGGACAATGATGTATAATCACATATTGACTGTATGACAGTGGAATAGTTATTCAGGGCACATTGTGGTGTGAGTGCTCCTGTGGCATGTGCATTGAGTGCTCAGTTGTATAGTATACCTACAAAGACAGATTGTGGGTCAGTTCTGGGAACGTGTGTGCACTACATGATGGAAACAACTTCCTTGGTAAGGAAGCATGGTTGTTGTAATTCTCACTGTTGTGTGGACAGTAATATGTGTAGTTCCTTTTCAGCATTCTGACCAAATCAAATTGCTGACATTATATTGGTAACTCATTTTCACTTCACAAATTGATTTCAGTTATTTGTGACAGCCTCCACTACTATCTCCTGCGGCACATGCCGCCAGTACATATGTCTGTAAAGAGCCTTGTATCATAAATGGGTTTGAATCTTGTAACATCTGTCTGTCAGACAGCAGTGACTTGCACACAGAACATAACTATGGCACAGTCAGAGGGCCACCTTTTTCAGGCCTTGTCCTGTAAGTTAGGCTATCCATTCTCCTTATGATAGGAAAATGCTGTAAGCTCTTCAAGGATGTCCTTCATGACATAACTGATATGTAGATTTCTGTGGCATCCATGACTGATATTCATCTCTCTGATATCTGTCCTAGCATGTGTTCAACAATGACATGATGTGAATGATTACTATTTGATTCATTGCTGACAGGCATTACTTATTCCCAAAATAATTATGCTCTGTATTGCATGTCTTCATCCAAATATTTCTTTATTAGTATTCCTATTAGTATACCACCTATCTCATTAATATGAATAACAGTGAATTGCTCTTGTAATTGCATATTTCTTGCATTTATTTGGATTTTATGTTTATTTATTTAAGTGTATGCTGTAAAAAACAAACTGTAGCCAATGTATATGGACTTTTATCACTTCAAAACCTTCATATAAACAGCAGTCAATGTGACACTCATCTCCAAACTTAAATCATAAGTATCTTCAATTTGAAACAAAATCAAGACATGTATCTTTTTTATCATAGTTTCATAGGTGTGTACTAGGCTAATGGCCCTGGAGCCTTTACAAGCCTAGCCCATAGGATTACCCTGGCATCGTGCCACCCTACCTTAGTTCCCAGTGCCTCTGTCAAGTAAAGCCACTGGAGTGATCCCTGGGGTGAATTTTCTATTTCCCATCCACTCATCAAGATTTCTCTTGAAGAGGGCCTGTGAGGTGCTCTGTTTGACATGTATATCATAGGTTCATAGGTTCATAGGTTAGTACTAAGCTAACTGCCCTTGCAAGCCATTTTAAGCCTAGCCAATTATCCCTTGTGAGACTCGAACCCTGCACGTTGTGTTTGTAAGGCAAACACCTTAACCATTAGACCACCCTCCCTCCCAATCAGAATGCTTAATGGTAAAATTACTCTTACTCAAGAATATAAATGTATATATGTCCCTAGGAGCCTATCTGTGATGGTACAACTAACACAAAATAAACCTCTGTTGCAATGACATCTTTGCCCGAGATGGGGTTCTAGTTCATTCACCATGCTGGCTGCATAATTAATTCTGCAAATGTTTTCTGGGATTTTTATCTCTTTGAGTTACCCTAAAGTTGAAACATTCACTGTTATTCTTTGTACAGCCACAGATAGTACCACAATATTACAGTCTTGCAGACACTCATACATAGCAGCCACACTGATCAAAATGCCATACATTTGATAAGTATTAACCCTGATGACATAGGTTATGCCAGCTGTCACTCTGACTTCAGTGTATAATATCACTGAGAGGCTGCTAGAGCAATCAAATCCACTTTTTAAATATGTATTGCAATTTGACACTGATATCAGATGTTAGTGAATGACTGGATGATTAAAAGCAAATGTATAAGGTCTGTAGAAAGCTATGCATATTGAGGTATGAAGATATCTTGCTCAAGTCAGGTTTCGCCATTAATCTCCTTTGACCATATTGACATTGACCATATTTGTCCATTTGACATTTGCAGTGTCTTCAGTCACTTCTAAACCACTAATGACAGTCATGTGGCATTCGTGGAAGACACATATTGACTTGTACTTTAAAGTCCTGCTTGAAGGATACCATATAATCCTTATTCAGACCACATGACTTGACAAATTTATCTTATTGTCATAAAAAAAATGTAGAAAAGAGAAATTATCAGCTTTGTACTTTTGACTTTGCAGTCACAATATGATCAGGATGGGGCATCACACAGACACTCTTTTACTGCTCTGACCTTAGTGCCTCTTCTTTCCGTTATGTCATTTTATGCTTTTCTTCCGAAACAGGTGTAGCCTATAACTGCTGTTGCATTTCATGCTGACAAATAGGACAATGTGTTTATTTCATTTTTGATAGACTGAATTAGACATTGATCTTAATGGGCAAATAACTTTAAATGCAAATGGTGCAATACAGGATATTCTAAGTCATCATTAACATATTAAATATTTTGAATGCCTACCACTCGAAATGTACAAGTGGCATATTTGAAAGTAATCTGCCAGGCAAGGCAACAAGAGAGTGAGCCATTGGTTATCGCTTGAAACGTTTGTCATATCTTCTGTCATCCTTGTGTTCATCCTCTTTGGCTTCTCTAACATATATGTTACTATTCTGGGGTCAGCCATGACAAATCAATAATAAAACTCAGAAATATCAAAGAGGGTGAAGAACCACTCAACTGTATCAGCACTAACTAAATGGTAGGATTGGCAATATGGGTACACATTACTTTACCTCAGAAGCTGGAAACTGCGTTTTAAGAGATGCCTAGGGTTTTGTTTTGGGACTTATTCTGTTCTCTCTTCTTAGAAACACTTTAGCCTTGCCTTACCAAATGTAATCATAATCTTACATGAAGATGACCTGGCCCTCCTCAAAAGTGACAAAGCCAAAGATGAATTACAAAGGAATTTAGAAAAGCAATAGTCATTACTTTAGCACTGTTTTGTTCCTGCAATAGCTTAGTAATGGATGCCAAAAATGGAAAAGTACTTCAGTACTTTTTTATATCCCAAAGGTTGATTGGAGCTAAAACTCTCAATATAATTGACCAATTAAACATTTCTGTTGAAATAGTTAATCAATACTAATATTTTGGGGTAGACCTGAATCTTTCCTTTCAATACCACATATAATCCTATGCAGCTGGGGAGCTGAAGCAACTGAAAGAGGGCTGTATGCTCACTACTTCTCTTACAGTCAGACAAGAACGACTGTTGTAGATATCTTTTAACAGTGAAGCTAGAATAATGTCTGCCAATGATTACTGTTACATCTGCACATAATTCAGATTATTTACAAACAGCACTCAGCAAGATTTATAAATGTATTGACTTTCAGAATATCACAAATATTATAGTCTTTCTCTGCAAAAAAGATTGCGGAGTCACTATCATGCCATGTAACCCTGATTTTTCTTTGATTTAACTTTACACGGGTCCTTCTGTCTGGAATCTTGCTCCCCTTTAGTTCATGCACTGGAATTAAACATTAATCACATCAATATGTTTTGAAAACTCAAGATCTGGGGTACTAAAATTAAAATGGGTGACTGTTATCCAAGTTGCCAGGTAAAAGGCATTTCGTAAAATTGTCCCAGCTACATGAAATTGATTGGCCAACAAATCAGGAATGAGAATACCATTGGCTTTTTCAAAACAATGCTTTGGAAGGATTTATAATTTGTTAATGTCATTATTTCAATGCAAATGATTAAGCATAATTCAAATAGTCTGCAAGCCATATACAGTATAGTGAAGAGTTTCATATATAATCCAGTCTGAGTATTTATATTAGCTGTCATCTAATAGCTAACTGAACATTTCTAAGAATTCATATCTGTACATGTTTTATTCCTTTAACTAGTTATGCTGCCTTTTGTAGAATCATGATTTATACTTCTTTCTCATTTTATAAGCAATATTTACCTTTGAATCTTTAGTCCAGGTTATTACTGAAAAGGGTTCTTGCACCAGTCCACTTCCCCCAAAAAATAGACAGATATAGATAGATAGATAGATAGATAGATAGATAGATAGATAGATAGATAGATAGATGGATAGATAGATAGATGGATAGATAGATAGATAGATAGATAGATAGATAGATAGATAGATAGATAGATAGATAGATAGATAGATAGATAGAGTTAAGAGTTGAGCAGTATCCCTGACTTAATAATCACACCAATAGTAAATGTTTGTCATGAATATTTTAAATAACTGCCTATCCTGAGACGACTCACCACCTGTCTCTCTAGCCACTGTTAAGGATACAGTGATAATAATGCCAGCAAGGAATGCTGGGGATCTTGGGTCTGAGTCTGAAAATGAGAGATGATGTTTCATTTCATTCTGCTCTGACACAATTTCTAATTTTCACAATAAATTTTTAAATGTTCTTTTATACACTTGAAAAAAGTCCACAAACGTCTGAAAGCAAGGAAACCAAAGAACAAGGCAAAAGCCCTCACAGTCCTTAAGGACTGTGAGGGCTTTTGCCTTGTTCTTTGGTTTCCTTGCTTTTAAATGTTCTTTTATAGTATTAACTTGCCAAAGTTGTGATATTCCCTGGTTTAACTGCTGTTGATGCCTCAATTTCAAGACTGTTCAGTGGCAGCTGATAGTTACACTTCTAAGAGCCAGTAAGGCCAATGACAGCTGACAGTTTTTTCTGACGATGAACTTAATTTTATAGCTATGTTTAGGAAAACAGCACTTCGTTAGGGACAAAAAGTGTGAGTATTTACTAGTTTATGCAGGTTCACAGTTCATCTCATCCATATAATTCATATAAACATTGCTCCAACAACTTAAGGCACTATTGATAAATATTGTTCCTCATAGAGTAGGGATGACAGGTCATGACATGCCAAAGTCATCCGTCATTCATGGGCAAATGTACACAATGAGGTAAAACCTTGTATGCAACTTTATCATATAGTATTCCATGCATAGACCTACATGTAAATGATCCCCATCCAATAGCACGAGTCACAAACACAGCACTATATACATATGAGCTAGTCCCAACAAAGTAATCGACAGGACTCTAACCATATGCAATTAGATGGCACTTTGCTTGTCAGTGCAGAAATTATTCCTTCCTGTTGATGTGTTGCTCAGCATACAAAGTTAAGCAGAGCTCAGCAACATATCAGCACTGTAGTAAAACAAAAAAAAAATGGAAAAAAAAAGTCCAAACTCTACGCAGTGGGATAAGCTCTATTTACAACAGAGTTTCCCATACTGTAGGCAATATCAATGGCACATTTCCTCCAATTTACACAGTGAGCCAGAAAAGGTCCTGCTGGTAGCAGTTCCAAACCACAAGATCCCTCATTATTATAATATGGTAATAACCACAGATCTGTTGCATTCTACAATGAGGACACATTTTTATGAATACTGTTTAAACATGAAATTTAACTACATTTCTACCTCACTAAGCTGTTATTGCAGATTGTGCTGTATAGACTGTAGTACAACCCAGCGATTCCCCCATCTGGTGAATAGTGTGACTATTGTACCTCTGTGCACTTTGTACATTAGCAGTGATTCCCCATCTGTTGTAATAGTGTGACTATTGTACTACTGTGCACTGTGTACATTAGCAGCAATTCCCCCATCTGGTGAATAGTGTGACTATTGTACTTCTGTGCACTTTGTACATTAGCAGTGATTCCCCATCTGGTGAATAGTGTGACTATTGTACTACTGTTCACTGTGTACATTAGCAGTGAATCCCCCATCTGATGAATAGTGTGACTATTGTACTTCTGTGCACTGTGTACATTAGCAGTGATTCCCCATCTGGTGAATAATGTGACTATTGTACTTCTGTTCACTGTGTATATTAGCAGTAATACCCCCATCTGGTGAAAAGTGTGACTATTGTACTTCTGTGCACTGTGTACATTAGCAGCAATTCCCCCATCTGGTGAATAGTGTGACTATTGTACTTTTGTTCACTGTGTACATTAGCAGTGATTCCCCCATCTGGTGAATAGTGTGACTATTGTACTTCTGCACACTGTGTACATTAACAGCAATTCCCCCGTCTGGTGTAATAGTGTGACTATTGTACTTCTGCACATTGTGTACATTAGCAGCGATTCCCCAATCTGTAGCAATAGTTTGACTATTGTACCTCTGTGTACTGTGTACATTAGCAGCGATTCCCCCATCTGTTGTAATAGTGTGACTATTGTACTTCTGTGTACTGTGTACATTAGCAGTGATTCCCCCTTCTGTTATAATAGTGTGACTATTGTACTTTTGTGCACTGTGTACATTAGCAGCGATTCCCCCATCTGTTGTAATAGTGTGACTATTGTACTTCTGTGTACTGTGTACATTAGCAGTGATTCCCCCTTCTGTTATAATAGTGTGACTATTGTACTTTTGTGCACTGTGTACATTAGCAGCGATTCCCCCATCTGATGAATAGTGTGACTATTGTACATCTGTTCACTGTGTACATTAGCAGGGATTCCCCCATCGGTTGCAATAGTGTGGCTGTTGTACTTCTGTTCATTGTGTACATTAGCAGCAATTCCCCCATCTGGTATAATAGTGTGACTATTGTACTTCTGTGCACTATGTACTTTAGCAGCGATTCTCCCATCTGATGAATAGTGTGACTATTGTACTTCTGTGCACTGTGTACATTAGTAGTGATTCCCCATCTGGTGTAATAGTGTGACTATTGAACTTTTTTTCACTGTGTACATTAGCAGTGATTCTCCCATCTGGTGAATAGTGTGACTATTGTACTTCTGTGCATTGTGTACATTAGCAGCATTTCGCCCATCTGGTGAGTAGCGTGACTATTGTACTTCTGTGCACTGTGTACATTAGCAGTGATTCCACATCTATTGTAATAGTGTGACTATTGTACTTCTGCACATTGTGTACATTAGCAGCAATTCCCCCATCTGGTGTATTAGTGTGACTATTGTACTTCTGCACACTGTGTACATTAGCAGTGATTTTCCCCATCTGGTGAATAGTGTGACTATTGCATTTCTGTGCACTGTGTACATTAGCAGCGATTCCCCCATCTGGTGAATAGTGTGACTATTGTACTTCTGTGCATTGTGTACATTAGCAGCATTCTGCCAATCTGGTGAATAGTGTGACTATTGTACTTCAGTGCACTGTGTACATTAGCAGCAATTCCCCCATATATTGTAATAGTGTGACTGTTGTACTTCTGTGCACTGTGTACATTAGCAGTGATTCCCCAATCTGGTATAATAGTGTGACTATTGCACTTCTGCTCACTCTGTACATTAGCAGCAATTCCCCCATCTGGTGAATAGTGTGATTATTGTACTTCTGTTCACTGTGTACATTAGCATTAATTTCCCTATCTGGTGAATAGTGTGACTATTGAACTTTTGTTCACTGTGTACATTAGCAGCGATTCCACCACCTGGTGAATAGTGTGACTATTGTACTTCTGTGCACTGTGTACATTAGCAGTAATTCCCCCATCTGGTGTAATAATGTAACTATTGCACTTCTGTTCACTGTGTACATTAGCAGTGATTCTGCCATCTGGTGAATAGTGTGACTATTGTACTTCTGTGCACTGTGTACATTAGCAGCAATTCACCCATCTGGTGAATAGTGTGAATGTTGTATTTTGGTGCACTGTGTACATTAGCAGCAATTCCCCTATCAGGTGACAGTTTTTTTTTCTGATGATGAGCTTAATTTATAGCTATGTTTAGAAAAACAGCACTTCGTTGGGGACAAGAAGTGTGAGTATTTACTAGTTTTTGCAGGATAACAGGTCATCTCATCCATATAATTCATATAAACATTGCTCCAACAACTAAAGGCACTATTCATAAATATTGTTTTTCATAGAGTAGGAATGGCAGGTCATGACATACGAAAGTCATCCGTCATTCATGGGAAAATGTACACAATGAGGTAAAACCTTGTATGCATCTATATCATATAGTATTCCATGCATAGACCTACATGTAAATGATCCCCATCCAATAGCACAGGAGTCACAAACACAGCGCCGTCTACATATGAGCTAGTCCCAACAAAGTAATAGACAGGACTCCAACCATATGCAATTAGATGGCACTTTGCTTGTCAGTGCAGAGATTATTCCTTCCTGTTGATGTGTTGCTCAGCATACAAAGTTAAGCAGAGCTCAGCAACATATCAGCACTGTAGTAAAACAAAAAAAATGGAAAGAAAATTACCAAACTCTACACAGTGGGATACGCCCTATTTACAACAGAGTTTCCCATACTGTAGGCAACATCAAAGGCACATTTCCTCCACTTTACACAGTGAGCCAGATAAGGTCCTGCTGGTAGCAGTTCCAAACCACAAGATCCCTCATTATTATAATATGGTAATAACCACAGATCTGTTGCATTCTACAATGAGGACACATTTTTATGAATACTGTTTAAACATGAAATTTAACTACATTTCTACCTCACTAAGCTGTTATTGCAGATTGTGCTGTATAGACTGTAGTACAACCCAGCGATTCCCCCATCTGGTGAATAGTGTGACTATTGTACCTCTGTGCACTTTGTACATTAGCAGTGATTCCCCATCTGTTGTAATAGTGTGACTATTGTACTACTGTTCACTGTGTACATTAGCAGTGAATCCCCCATCTGGTGAATAGTGTGACTATTGTACTACTGTTCACTGTGTACATTAGCAGTGAATCCCCCATCTGATGAATAGTGTGACTATTGTACTTCTGTGCACTGTGTACATTAGCAGTGATTCCCCATCTTGTGAATAATGTGACTATTGTACCTCTGTGCACTTTGTACATTAGCAGTGATTCCCCATCTGTTGTAATAGTGTGACTATTGTACTTCTGTTCACTGTGTACATTAGCAGTGATTCCCCATCTGGTGAATAATGTGACTATTGTACTTCTGCACACTGTGTACATTAGCAGCGATTCCACGATCTGGTGAATAGTATGACTATTGAACTTTGGTTCACTGTGTACATTTGCAGCGATTCCCCCATCTGGTGAATAGTGTGACTATTGTACTTCTGTGCACTGTGTACATTAGCAGTGATTCCCATATGATGTAATAGTGTGACTATTGTACTTCTGTGTACTGTGTACATTAGCAGCAATTCCCCCATCTGTTGTAATAGTGTGACTATTGTACTTCTGTGCACTGTGTACATTAGCAATGATTCCCATATGATGTAATAGTGTGACTATTGTACTTCTGTGTACTGTGTACATTAGCAGCAATTCCCCCATCTGTTGTAATAGTGTGACTATTGTACTTCTGTGCACTGTGTACATTAGCAGTGATTCCCCATCTGTTGTAATAGTGTGACTATTGTACTTCTGTGCACTGTGTACATTAGCAGCATTTTTCCCATCTGTTGCAATAGTGTGACTATTGTACTTCTGTGCACTGTGTACATTAGCAGTGATTCCCCATCTGTTCTAATAGTGTGACTATTGTACTTCTGTGCACTGTGTCATTAGCAGCAATTCCCCCATCTGTTGTAATAGTGTGACTATTGTACTTCTGCACACTGTGTACATTAGCAGCGATTCCACCATCTGGTGAATAGTGTGACTATTGAACTTTTGTTCACTGTGTACATTAGCAGTGATTCCCCCATCTGGTGAATAATGTGACTATTGTACTTCTGTGCACTGTGTACATTAGCAGTGATTCACCCATCTGGTGAATAGTGTGACTATTGTACTTCTGTGCACTGTGTACATTAGCAGCATTTTGCCCATTTGGTGAATAGTGTGGCTATTGTACTATTGTGCACTGTGTACATTAGCAGTGATTAACCATCTGTTGTAATAGTGTGACTATTGTCCTTCGGTACACTGTGCACATTATCTGATGAATAGTGTGACTATTGCACTTCTGTTCACTGTGCACATTAGCAGTGATTCCCCCATCTGGTGAACAGTGCAACTATTGTACTTCTGTGCACTGTGTACATTGCAGCAATTCCCCCATCTGTTGTAATAGTGTGACTATTGTACTTCTGTGCACTGTGTACATTAGCAGCGATTTCCCCATCTGGTGAATAGTGTGACTATTGTACTTCAGTGCATTGTGTACATTAGCAGCAATTCCCCCATCTGTTGTAATAGTGTAACTATTGTACTTCTGTGCACTGTGTACATTAGCAGTGCTTCCCCCATCTGTTGTAATAGTGTCACTATTGCACTTCTGTTCACTCTGTACATTAGCAGTGATTCCCCCATCTGGTGAATAGTGTGACTATTGTACTTCTGTTCGCTGTGTACATTAACAGCATTTTCCCCATCTGGTGAATAGTGTGACTATTGTACTTCTGTGCACTGTGTACATTAGCAGCAATTCCCCCATCTGGTGTAATAGTGTGACTATTGTACTTCGGTGCACTGTGTACATTAGCAGCAATTCCCCCATCTGGTGTAATAGTGTTACTTTTATGCTTCTGTGCACTGTGCACATTATGCATCATTCAGAAAAGCTGAGAGCTTTTTGTATATCACTCTTCATAGCTGAAAGTCATGTTTATTAATCCTAACAATAAAATGTACCCTGGGATTCATGAAGCTTGGTGCAAGGCTGGCGTACAACTTGCGCCAGCCGTGCGGCGTATATATGGAGTAGTCGCGCCATATGCATATTAATGAAGGTGCGCAGCCACCACAGCCATGTGCATAGGAAACGTGCACAAGTGCAAGGGGTGTATCGAAGTTGCGTAGGGAGGCGTGTCAATGTCAGCTGTCGAGGAGCAACCTAAACTGCTGAATATTATATTCCACCAGCAATAGTAATCGTACCTATCAGTGTCCATGGAGACTGAAACGTATGCAAAGCAGAGTCCCTGCGAACAGAAAATGAAGAATCAAACACAAATGCATGGTAGGGAATAACGGGTCCCTACCCATGAACAAATGACATGAAAACCGTGTGCCTGTAGTCCAACGTAGTGTTGATAGCTATACCATGTGGAAGTGAAACGTATCATATGTTAGCGCGCCGCCAGTAGGTACGTCCATTCCAATGGAGAGGGTCACCAGCCGACCCATAATGTGAGGGAGGGAACATAGCTGTGCAGATGTGTCCATAACAAAATACATGAGGGGAAATGTAGATATATGTAGTGACCGTATGTCTGAATCATATCCCACAAGCCATGTAATAGTCACATACAAAAGGTATGTCCGTATTTCACATACCAAATGTGATAGGAAATAGCATACACATGTAAACGAAACAGAAGGAGCATATAAACAGCTATAACAATACGGACACATGCAGGCCAAAAGGAACAGTATGATCCGTACCGTCGATCAAGATTACCACCTGTCCCACTTTGTGAGCGATAGTCCCTCTGCGGGCAGATGTGTCCTGACACAAACATGTAAAACTGGCAAATGTCCAGAGAATATAGGACATAATTCTTCCGTAGACGTCATGCAATAGTTGCATTAAACATATTTCACTGGACGTATATTACATAAATGTCATAACAAACAGAATAAGATACTGAAATGCTACAAGAATAAGCTTAGATATAGGCAAGAATTGTAAGTTCTATCTGCCGAACTGACCATGGGTATGTGTCGGCCTGGAAAATATGCTGTGTTCACCGCAAATGTCACAGTAGGGTTGCAACCTTTTCAAATGGCCAAAGTGGGACATGTTTGGTACAGACATCAGATTTTACAGGCCGACACATACCCACGGCCAGTACAAAGGACAGAACGTAACTGTTTTGTCTGCAGAAAAGCGTATTCTTGTAGCATTTTAGTTGCTTATTCTGTTTCTCATAACAGTCAGGTATTGCAGACGGTTTAATGCAACTATCACATAAAATATAAGAAATAAGTTTGTCCTAAAATCTCAGGACATTTGCCATGTTTACAATTACATGTCAGGACTCAACTGCCCAAAGAGGGACTGTCCCTCGCAAAGTGGGACAGGTGGTAACCCTATGTCACACTGTGGCCAATTGAAAAGGTGGAAACACAACCGTCGACTGTGGGGAGACATTGTCCACAACAGTCGGACTTGTGTAAGGAATAGCTTGGACATAGGAAAAGGTGCCATCCTACCAATGAGTAGAACAAGCTGGAAAAATCCGGAAGGTAGCTGTATAATCCAAACGTGTATGTGACACAGTCAAATGGGTAGTACCCGGATATACCAACCAAGTAATGAAAGTGAAGTATGGGCGTGTACCTATGTGCGTGAGGTATAGCATGTAGAAAGCAAACTTGGCAGGGTAGTCCACACAACCATAAAGGTACCCGACACATGTAGGGTAGTCAATGTGTAACTCTGGCTGTGTCATGGGCCAACAACCAAAGTAGTGCTCTATGGGGTGTGAGGAATTCTCGTGTGAGGGGTGGGTGTTTAATGGTAACTTCCTCAAAGGCGATACTGTGTCGTATGCAGAAAAGGTGAACCGGAGGTGTACAAGGGGGCAGCGGGTGAAGTGGAAAGAAACACAACCTCATGTAGAAACAGCTGCAAGACAAGCAGACAGGCCATAGTGTAGAACACAATCCCACAAACATATGAATATGGAAATATGCGAGACAAATGTATAGATACGGCACCGTCACATACCCACAGATGGGTCCTGATGGAACTGGCCATAACAAACGCAACACACCTGGATGCATAATAGCCTACCCAGCATACCCTCCACAACACACAACCTGCCACCATACCAGAACATCCACCAAATCCAGCCGTACTTGGTCCACTAGTTTGTTGCAGAAACAGCTACGCACAGTGACCCTTATGCATATGTAGTAGGTATTGTCACCCTAGGCAGTGTCAAGATTGCAAACCATGTATCCCCTGCATGCAAAACCTCCTGCACATTTTTGTGAAGCCACAAAAATCTTCGTTATCTAACTTGTTTTGGTCTAGTCCAATTTTTGGGATATCCCTCATGGGATGACCAACTTGTGTAAATAGTAGAATGGGTATGACGACATGATGTCCAATCCAGTAGATATCTGGACACAAGTCAGAACGTGCAGTGGAGGTCCATGACACTGTCCAGCCCTAAGTGGGCATGCATAACCTACCACCCAGGATAAAATACCTTCCTGTGATGCACGTGTCCAGACACGAATAAGAGGGAGAATATAATGCACACATTTGCAAAGTGGAAAATGGCATGAGGGTGAGGAAGACACTGACGTAAATAGGTCAATCCTGATCAAGTGTGAGGGACACTGACTGTGTGCAGTCGTGACTGACCATACCTGTCAACCTGTGTGAGCAAGATATCTGGACAGAGCTGTGAATATAAGTGAGACAAAGGTCCAAAAACAGGGACAATCTGTAAAGATAGCTCTTAGAAACATAGACATTTGATAGAATAACAGTTTGCACATTGGCATTAATGTCTGGAGTATGAAGTCTGAAACCCAACTGTCTGTCAGCACGTTCCAACTGCAGTCTTTAATGCTGAGCTACTGCTGTGCCAGAACACAATAGCGTATTACAGAGGTCCGTGCCATACCACTCAACTGTCTGGATATTCGCAGAATGAGTAGGGTCACCACCTGTCCCACTTTGCGAGTAACAGTCCCTCTGTAAGCAGTTGTGTCCTGTGAAAAAAATCAAGACATAGCAAATGTCCTGAGAGTTTAGGACAATGTTATTTCCTAATTTACTTTAATAGTCGCATAAAACAGTTATTTTATATATGAATCCTCTATATGTTATGTGAAGTAGCATAAGCAATTCAAATGTTACTAGAATAAGCTATTATATGTACAAAAAGGTTAAAGTTCTGTACTATGCATGGCTGTAGGTATGTTTTGTCCTGGAAAATCTGACATCTCTACAGAACATGTCCCACTTTGGGCAGTCGAAAAGGTGGCAACCCTAAGAATGACCACAGGTTTGCCCCATAGTGTTGGTGTGTGCCTCCGACAATCTGCACCAGTGTGGTAAATAGCCGAGGATTGACATCACTAAATAATGAGAAATATCCTGAGTGTAAGACTCCACAACCTGCAGAAAAGTCATTCTAATGCAAAACCAAGCATTCTATCAACGTTCTAAGCTTGTAAGAGCAATTGTTAAAATGTTTCCCTAATTGTCCCCCCATCGTGTAGGTTTTGCTCAGGTTCGGTGCTCTAAGAGGTTGAGAGGTATGGTCCATACATATTTACAGGAACAGCCCTTCACACTTGTGTAATGTACAACTGCATACCTGTAGTCACTTCATGTCCAAAAATAATAATCCCCATATGACTGTATAGAGGTAATAGTCAAATGTGAATGGGAATACCCGTCACTGTGGAGAATGGACTGTAACAACCCCACCCATAATATGTAATGCCAACAGAATAAGCTGCTGACAGGTGCCCAAACACCTGTGCCTATAAACACAGGTAAAACTTCAAAATAGGGAGATAATCCCTGTCCATATGCTTCGTCTGGCATTTGACCTCGGCCAGGGAAGTTCCATTCACCAGATGGACAAGCCTAAACCCAGATCACTACATGAACACCCTGACAATCAAAGACCTGTATGTGGCTGGACTATATGCCTTGGTGTTTTGCATATCTTCGGAGTGATTAACAATGCAGCCAGAGTCCACAGCAATAGGCAATAGGGAATGTGTAATATGTAGTACCGCCTTTTTCCCAGCAGGAGAATGGATGCCTGTGTTGTACGTGAAGCGGTGAGGCATATGTTGATGTAGCCAAGTACTATGGGTATGCATATCAATGAGGGAGAACACCAATAGAATAGTGGTTCCGGCATCCGGCCAACGTGAATGCAGTCCCGGTTGACCTACGACCACTGCACATATAACTTGAAAGTGTAATGAAAGCGTTCGTGCTGTACACACATTTAAATATGTAAAGGTGAACGTGTGTTTCGCAGTAGTCCGTAAACTGGAATACAGATATGTAACTGTTACGGTCAGAATTATGAAAGTTCGCATAAGCACAATTATCTATGAAATATATGTAACCCACAATAAGGATATGCAAGTGCGCCTGCGCATGTGTAATCCACTCACAGAATAGAAAATGAATGGTGTTTTCCCCACGTTCTATGTACATGGCTCATACCTGTTAACCCCGTAAAGTACGAAACCAGACAAAGCCATGACAACAAATGGTACAAATAGGGACAATCCCCAGATATTGCCCTAACAAACATAGAAAGTGGATAGAATAACAGGTGTGTCACTAGCATGGATTCTCTGAAGGGTATGAAATCGTAACCTGAAATGTTTGTCATTATTTACCAATGTCAGTCTTTAATGATATGCCACTAACTTGCCAGATAGACACAAGGTTATGAAGAACGGACCAAAGATAAGAGGCAAACGCAGCAGAAATCTGTACAGTTGAAAGGTATGATATGGAGATATATATACACATATATCCACAGACATAATCCAAAGCAAATTATGAGATGAGGAATGTACAGACATATGTATATATGTACATATATATATATCTATACACACACGATACATGAATAGATATATACACAACAAACATATGTCCCGGTACATATAACACATGAACATAAATAGGTCACGGTATAGCTATTATGGATAGACAGACAGACATGCATGAAAGGAGAATACACAGAAGGTTTCCAAACCATTGCCCGGAAAGTGACCAGTGTGACAGGGCCTGCAAGTTCTACACGTTAAACATGAATATAGGTGTCCTTTGCAGTACCCCAAAAATTGATACTGTACGAAGTGCGAACCGTCATTGATGCAAAAGAAGTCACACCTGCAACTGCGAGATAGGTGTACATGCAACAGTAGCAAGTGCAAGGGTAATAACACATGGGTCGATTGAATGTATGACGTACGACCTGATATCCGCAGAGTGGGGAGTGCTTGGAAGTGTCCTCACACTTTATTATTGCTCACATTAAACATGTCTAATGGGTACTGTGGTGGTGTGTCAGGTATGGGAATCATGGGTATGCAGAATTGGGCCAAGGTGTTGGTTGGAATAGATCTATTAGGTACGTCCCATGGGAGTGATCAATATACCTATGTGGGTATAGCACACACCTATATTCTCCAAAAAGGTGCAACCCATTTACTGGATATTGTGTAAACCATTGAGGGAAGACATAGGGACCTATATCAGTGTCATATAGGCGATTATCATGGATGGACATGCGTATGACCAAGATGGTAACCATACCTGCCAAAATGTCAGAATAAGACAGCTGGACTAAGGCATAGTAAACGACAGACAAATAGGGACTATATTAAATATACCCCAGACAAAGTCAGAACGTTGATAGAATAATTGCGTAGTCAGGAATACGAATGTTATGAGAGTTAGTAATCATGAAATAGAAATGTCAGTCATGATTACCTAACCGCACAGTCCGTCATGCCTTGCCAGAAATCTACCAGAAAGGCACATTATCATGACAAATGTAACTGAATCATAGGTCAAACCTGGGGTGTATACCCATAATGTGTACAGGTGAGAGGTATGAAGGTAACCCATCCTAATGAAATGTACAGAACTAGTGATACTAGGTGGACAGGTGAGAAGAAAGATATCAGGACAAATGACAAAACATGTACAAGTCATAAGCATGTTTTTCCACAAATGTGAATGACAACATATGGCCTGTGAAAGTCAATGTGGAAGGTTAATAGACTCAAAAGACATGTGTCCCTCAGGGTATCATGCAGTGTCACTGATACAGTGTCCAGTCCCCCATACTCATACGTGAGCTCTGCCACTGACGGAAAGCGCAAATACCGGCGTACACATAAGGTACATAATAGAATAATTATTGTGGATAAGCACCTGTTGGCCTGTGTAGGAATACAACCCTGTGGGTGGGTGTGTCCTGCAATAGGAATGTAATGGCAACTGGCCTGTGATGGCGCCATGTATTGTGTGTATTGGTGTAAGAAAATTGATGTCCAGTATCAGAAACATACCTCTCAACTGTACGAATGTGCAGATGTATGCCTCATATGTGTGGTGTGTTCCTCTTACAATCTGTACCTGTCTAACAAATACCTGAGAACTGACGTAATTAAATAATGATAAACATATGAGTTTAAGACCCCAAATCCCTCAGAAAGGTCATACTAATGCAAAATCTATAATACTGTCAACTATCTACGTTTGTAAGAGCAATATGTAGAATCTTCCCCTATCTGTCCCCCCATCATGTTAGGCTTTGTATAGATGTTTTGCACTACGAGGTTGATAGGTATGATCAGAAACAGATACATGTCTGAGGAAACAGCATTATCGACTGCAAGATAACTCAGAAGGTATGAAAAGCACTGCAGTAGGAAGTTCAGTATTGTCCGCAGGTATGTGCTGACATGTCAAATGACACAGCAGTCTACATGAAGTACCTGTAGGGTGTCACCTTTACCAATGATGACAGTGGGACATACCCACAGCCATGCATACACCACGAATAGACATAGCACACAGCAAAGCCTAGGCCATGATACACGAAGCCTCCGGCGTGTATGGACTGAGTGAGAGTACAGCAAGGAAAGATGACTGCCAGGCTATTCAGCAAACACCCGTAGGGGCGTGCAAGACGGGGGTCTTAACACGGACATTGCACGGACAATGTTGGGATTTGCAACATACCCCATTTGTATGTGTAAGCTATGCAAATGATGTAATTACGCAATACATGAAACAGTAAGCTGTCCGTGCAAGAGCAGAGCTATGTGCAGAAATGTACCCAGATGTTATGCGAATAACGTTTTGCACATTGTTAAACGGAGCAATGACAGCTGCAAATACAGTATGAATACAGTCGAAGAAGCATGCCAATGTCCAAGTCCAAGGCCAGTGGCGGCTTTGTCCATTGGATATCAATAAACCAGTAGTTGTCCTCCCCCGACCCCTGGTGTGGAAGCATAGCGCAGCGCCATGAGAACGCGCTGTGCTTCAAAACAAGACATATGGATAATATACATACAAAATGTAGGTTTAGTTAGATGTTAGTACGCCATGTAGATGAATGGCAAGCTGGAGACAACATGGCTACTGCGTACTGGTACTTATGTGTGGAAGCGCTCTGTCAGAGATGTAACGAAGCATTTGTAGGCAATGTGAGGCAAGTGAGGCTGAGGATAGTGAATCACAACATGTCATGCCATATGGGCCAAGCCTCTACAGTGTAGTGTAGGTTAAGGGGACTATTAGAGTAGAAGATAGGTGACAACATGAGTGTGTATGTATAAAACACTGTAACCTCACCGGAGCAGTGTCACATGTGTGCTGTCAGTACTCAGTGGAAGATGCGTGTCATGAGCTATCCTAGGGAATGTCGGGAGACTGACGGCGTACGCCATGGATACCACCGATGTGACGGCGTACGCCATGGATACCACCGATGTGACCTGCAAACCTGCCCACAGTGTGTCTGCGCCCGTGCACACCAGTAAGCCCGAGTAAGCATGTGTGTGTGCGCGTGTTAGCCCGTGAGCGCGTGTGGAGTGTGGAAGAATGAGTAAGCTAGTGTACGAATGGTGAAGCCCATGTAATGTCGTGTATGCATTTGTAAGCATGTATACATGTGTACTACACACATCACACACGTACTGCACACACAGACACACATGCTGCCAATACTACACACATCAGTGAAATGGCACAAGGATGGAGAATACATCATCAGAAGTAACAGTGCTGTAAACTATGCTACAGTGATGGTCATAGCTGCAATGCATCATGCCTGCTGATGTACACCTGGAAGTAACACACTGTGTGTTAACAGCATGCTAACATCAATACAGTGGAATAAAGCCACCATGTGCAGCAGCACCAGGTTAGTCAGATCCTGCATCAATGTTACACATCACAGGTGGTGGCACAGGTGACATCATATGCACAGGGTGTGGTGCTAACATGTCCAGAGCTGTCATAGAGCCATCCAATGCACATGTGTGTGTGTGTGAGGGATGGTTATTGCATGGCCCAATGGTGGTGCAATGGATGTGTGTATGTGATAGCCGTAGCTGTTTGTGGCAAGTGTGTGTGTCTGCATATATATAGGTACAGCATGTGTCATCCATATACAGGAGGTTGTGGGATAGTCGCAGACCGTACCTGCCAGGCTGTAGAGATCCCCATTACTGGCCATGGACACCCCTCCATGCATCCAACACAACCCAGTCCTGCACCTGTCAATGTCTACACATACAGTCCTGGGATCTGTACCACAACCTGTGGATAAACGTGCATCTGTAATGTTAACCTGAGGTGCATAGAATTGACAGTTACTACAGACGGATATGAGCCATACTCACACTCCAATGTAACAACCACTGCTGACTGTTGCCGAGATCTGCATACGACCAGTCAAAGGTGCTGCACTAACATTGTTTCCAATGCCCGTGTAATACCCAGCAACACAATAACTGGTCACTAAACATGTATAACCCACAATCACTACAGCACACAGTATGTACACTATCACAGACCCATAGCAGATGCACATACATCCAAGGTGCTCATGTACAGACAATGCAGCACATTCAAGAGTGATAATCCCAACATACATATCTATATACATTATATATATATATATATATATATATATATATAAATATATATATATATATATATATATATATATATATATATATATATATATGTATATATATATATATATCTATATATATATACATATATATATATATATATATATATATATATATATATATATATATATATATATATATATATATATATATATGTAGATAGATACATACAAACACACACACACACACACACACACACACACACACACACACATGTGGCAGGGTTGGGAGCAGAACATAAACGTAAGCACTGTACCACACGACAGCATTACGCAGTTACAAAATGTGCTACCATGATCAGTGGATCACATGATTCACACAGGCACACGTCTAGCCTGCAGACAGCAGCATCAAAGGCAAAGACACCACATGGATGTTATGGAGAGTGAATACTGTAAAAGCAATGTACTGTTGTCATGCAGCTGGAAACACACACACACACACACAAAACACACACACACACACACACACACACACACACGCACACACACACACACCTCAGAAAGGTCATACTAATGCAAAATCTATAATACTGTCAACTATCTACGTTTGTAGAGCAATATGTAGAATCTTCCCTATCTGTCCCCCATCATGTTAGGCTTTGTATAGATGTTTTGCACTACGAGGTTGATAGGTATGATCAGAAACAGATACATGTCTGAGGAAACAGCATTATCGACTGCAAGATAACTCAGAAGGTATGAAAAGCACTGCAGTAGGAAGTTCAGTATTGTCCGCGAGGTATGTGCTGACATGTCAAATGACACAGCAGTCTACATGAAGTACCTGTAGGGTGTCACCTTTACCAATGATGACAGTGGGACATACCCACAGCCATGCATACACTACCGAATAGACATAGCACACAGCAAAGCCTAGGCCATGATACACGGCCTCCTCCGTGTATGGACTGAGTGAGAGTACAGCAAGGAAAGATGACTGCCAGGCTATTCAGCAAACACTGTGGCGTGCAAGACGGGGGTCTTAACACGGACATTGCACGGACAATGTTGGGATTTGCAACATACCCCATTTGTATGTGTAAGCTATGCAAATGATGTAATTACGCAATACATGAAACAGTAAGCTGTCCGTGCAAGAGCAGAGCTATGTGCAGAAATGTACCCAGATGTTATGCGAATAACGTTTTGCACATTGTTAAACGGAGCAATGACAGCTGCAAATACAGTATGAATACAGTCGAAGAAGCATGCCAATGTCCAAGTCCAAGGCCAGTGGCGGCTTTGTCCATTGGATATCAATAAACCAGTAGTTGTCCTCCCCCGACCCCTGGTGTGGAAGCATAGCGCAGCGCCATGAGAACGCGCTGTGCTTCAAAACAAGACATATGGATAATATACATACAAAATGTAGGTTTAGTTAGATGTTAGTGCGCCATGTAGATGAATGGCAAGCTGGAACAACATGGCTACTGCGTACTGGTACTTATGTGTGGAAGCGCTCTGTCAGAGATGTAACGAAGCATTTGTAGGCAATGTGAGGCAAGTGAGGCTGAGGATAGTGAATCACAACATGTCATGCCATATGGGCCAAGCCTCTACAGTGTAGTGTAGGTTAAGGGGACTATTAGAGTAGAAGATAGGTGACAACATGAGTGTGTATGTATAAAACACTGTAACCTCACCGGAGCAGTGTCACATGTGTGCTGTCAGTACTCAGTGGAAGATGTGTCATGAGCTATCCTAGGGAATGTCGGAGACTGGCGGCATGCCATGGATACCACCGATGTGGCGTATGCCATGGATACCGCCGATGTGACCTGCAAACCTGCCCACAGTGTGTCTGTGCCCGTGCACACCAGTAAGCCCGAGTAAGCATGTGTGTGCGCGTGTTAGCCCGTGTGCACGTGTGGAGTGTGGAAGAATGAGTAAGCTAGTGTACGAATGGTGAAGCCCATGTAATGTCGTGTATGCATTTGTAAGCATGTATACATGTGTACTACACACATCACACGCACTGCACACACAGACACACATGCTGCCAATACTACACATCAGTGAAATGGCACAACGATGGAGAATACATCATCAGAAGTAACAGTGCTGTAAACTATGCTACAGTGATGGTCATAGCTGCAATGCATCATGCCTGCTGATGTACACCTGGAAGTAACACACTGTGTGTTAACAGCATGCTAACATCAATACAGTGGAATAAAGCCACCATGTGCAGCAGCACCAGGTTAGTCAGATCCTGCATCAATGTTACACATCACAGGTGGTGGCACAGGTGACATCATATGCACAGGGTGTGGTGCTAACATGTCCAGAGCTGTCATAGAGCCATCCAATGCACACGTATGTGTGTGTGTGTGAGGGATGGTTATTGCATGGCCCAATGGTGGTGCAATGGATGTGTGTATGTGATAGCCGTAGCTGTTTGTGGCAAGT
>NC_056731.1:772013044-772055544 GCF_019279795.1 Protopterus annectens
CGCAGCAACGTAAGATGTACGGTGCACCACGACAACATGACATAGTCACGGGACGCCCCACAGACAGTACACCCTTCAAGATAGTCGACCAGTGTGTACTCCGTAGGCATCCATCGTGACATTGAAAATGGACATCTGTTGGCTGGATGACCACCATGGCTATACAGGATGTCAACAGCCATGCACAGAGGGACATCTCCGACACAAGGTGTCACTGGGCATGGCCACACGCTTAGTAATACACATCCATTCAGATTGTACTGTGTGTCAATCTACACAACGGTGCACTGGGCATGCTCACACACTTAGCAGTTGCAAAGGGCCATCTTGCATGCGGACGGAGTCTCAACTTGCATGGGCTCAGTTGGGACTGTCATGTGTGTCTGTCTACACAACAGTGTACTGGGCATGCTCACACACTTAGCAGTTGCAAAGGGCCGTCTTGCATGCGGACGAAGTCTCAACTCGCAAGGGCTCAGTTGGGACTGTCATGTGTGTCCATCTACACAACAGCATACTGGGCATGCTCACACACTTAGCAGTTATAAAGGGCCGTCTTGCATGCAGACGGAGTCTAGACACGGAAGGGCACAGTAAGGCATAACTGTCCCCATGCACAGAGCAGTCACACACATGCAGTGACCAGCACACGCTCAGCTGCCATCACAGGTGACACAGGTACAGATCCCAGACGTACACACCGCAGTCTACACTGTAGCCCCCAAGACATCACCATGTCGTTGCTGCAGCAGTACACAGCCATACATTACCACAAAACCGTGTGACACATGACCAGTGGACTATACAGAGGTCTACTGCAACTGTGCAGGGTACACATGTACTGACAGGGTTCCAACAGGTGTTATGCATTGCATTATGCAATGGAACTCATAAACAGAGACATAGGGGGCCTACAGACACTTGACCCCACCCAGTTCGGCTTTGTGAAGGGCAGATCCTGCCTTTTAAACCTGGTTGACTTTTTCGAAACAGTCACTAGAGCCATTGATGAGGGCAAAGCAGTCCATACAGCATACCTGGACTTGGCTAAGGCCTTCGACACAATACCCCACTCAGGCATCATAGATAAGTTAAACAGCTTAAAAGTAAACCCTTATGTCACTAGATGGGTTGCAAACTGGCTAAAGGACAGAACCCATAAAGTTAAAATCGCTGGAGCAATGTCAGACTCAAAGCCAGTCACAAGTGGTGTCCCACAGGGATCTGTCCTGGGACCCCTCTTGTTGGCATTTATTTCTCAGATGTTAAAGCAAACATGGGAGGGCTGTGGCTGACAAAGTTCGCAGATGACTGCAAACTAGAGCCATAGTCGATACACCAGCAGACACACACATCCTACAAAAAGGCCTCACTGAAATGGACAACTGGTGCGTAGTCACGGCCTTAAACTAAATGCCAAAAATGTATAATCATCCCTTTTGGAAAAACAAAGTACCCACAAATTATCACATAGACAGAAACCCACTGATGGAAAAAGTAATCAGAGACCTAGGGACCCAAGTAGACAGCGACCTCTCATTTGACACCCACGTTGCCAAAGTGGTTAGAAAAACATTCTACCTTGCACACCTCATCATGAAGGGATTCACATCCAGATCCAAGGATGTCATTGTACCCCTATATTCCTCCCTCATCAGACCCATGATTGAGTACAATGCCACATTTGGTATGTACCTCACCCGGCACTTGCAACAGCTGGAGAGACCACAAACGTACCTCACCAAAAGGATCAAGGGTCTCCAACACAGCTCTATTCAGTAGCATACCGCCTGCTCAGAGGTGATCTCTGCTTGATGTACAAGGCCATGTCCAATCAGGATTTGATGGACATGCTCCACCTCAAAAAATCCAAATCCATCAGGACCACGAGAGCTAAAGACTTAAACCTCGGCACAAGTATGAATAGGACATGCTGGAGGGATAGATTCATAACCCAGAGGCTTCCCATGCTTTGGAACAGGATCCCAGTTCGTATTAGGCAGAGCCCCTCACTGACTCTCTTCAAGAGAAATCTTGATGAGTGGATGGGAGATCGAAAGTTTACCCCAGTGGTCACATCTGTGTCACTGCTAGACAGGGGCACAGTAAACTAATTATATTATATAAGGGGACCTTCATTGTGTCACTACTAGACAGAGGCACAGTATTCTAGATTTATTCTGTACATTTTTGTACCATTTCATGGGGTGGCAAAAGCCACATCACAATGGCTAGGCTTACAAATGCCCCAGGGCAGATAGCCTAGTACTATACTATGAAACTAAGTATACCACTATACATGACCAGGTCAGCTCAAGACATACCAGGGGCCCCGGGTGTTACACAGCTGTGACACATGAATGTTGCTGTACACCAATGAACACGCATGTTTGGATATGTCAAGCATGTGATTGCAGTGGATGTGTGCATGGACCACACACAACACATATGTACATAGCTAAGCCTTTGCTGTCCCCCGTGCAGAACAGTGGCCTAAGCAATCATACACATGCAAATGGAAGGTGGGTCCATGTCTGTTGAATGCTCACAGTACAGGAGGTAGCAATGTCGGAGGACACATTCCCCTGTAGTAGTCGCCCATGACACCTGTGATATCATACCACAGTCCATGTGTCATGTATGTAAACACACATGTCCACCAAAAGCAATGCATACAAACATGGCTACAGGAGACACATGTAGGACCAACGCACATGTACAATCTGTACTGTGCATGCAGCAACCATGCATGTGCAGTGGCCGATGTCCGTACCACAGTTGTGCCCAAATACAACATGCAGTCGCAATGCAGCCCCATCGACACCTGTATATGGTGACATACAGACAGTACAGTTGGCTGTACATCATGTATGGAGAGATCTGTGTACATAAAGTGGTGATCCACCTGTGTAGATGTATGTGTGCCGGGGATGGCTCACAGGTATGTCACATGCCACCCTACCATGCCATGTGTAAACAGTACGCTATGTCACTGTTACTTGATGGTGATGACTTAATGCATACACAGCGGTCAGGTGTAGCCAACTGTATGTCATGTGACACCTGTATCACTGACATCCACCCATGTGCACATAGCCACACAATTGCCAGACATAGCATTGGTACACATACTGCGGACAGTACCGCTGCATGTCTGTCAAACAGATCATCATATGGCAGGTGTATCATTCCCAGCACTGTCATGTGTGTCTGATTGTGTGACCACACATGCCACATATGGTGGGGACTACGTCCCAGATGTAACATATCCCTGTACACCGTTGTACAGATCTGTACATACTGCAGTGTGGAAAGCATGAGGTCGGCAGGTGTGGTGCATCACACACATCGGCTATCCGTACACACATATCTGGTCACCACAGTGTGTGTGTGTATGTATGTATGTATGTATGGCTGTCTGGTGCTTGGTGTGAGTGTGTATTCTACCATACTGTGGAAACAGGATCACTAACCCCTCATGGTGATGCAGTCTACTACCCTGTTGATGCCATCGGTCCTAGCCATACTGGATACCTGTGCATGTCCCTTCTCTGTGCCACGTCGTGTGGGTGCAAAGTACTGCGAGGGTGATGACCACATAGGCAAGGGTCCACACATGAACACTATGGGGTGTGTTATAGTGCTGTAGACCCTGTGAATGTGGCCATGTACCTGTACTGTGACAGGGTATTACTGCTACACAGTGTGGCCTCATGCTATCAGGTGGCCTCTAATGTCATCATTGGCCTGACCACTGTGTACAACCCCTGCACCATGTGTTTCCCGGTATGTATGTCACATCTCTGTCCACTGTAGCCTGTTCAACTGACCACATGCTTCAGGTGCAGTATATGTGTGGACATCTGTGTCATGTTCGGACATCTGTGTCATGTTCGACTGTCCAACAGTCGGGTTGAGGGTGCATTTAGCATGCTGATATTGCCATACGTGCCTGTGAGTATTCCACAGTTACACATGGGGGACTGCAAACATTGCTACCTGTAGGCACATGCCAGTACACCATAGGAGGGAACCAGGGCAGTACCAACATGCTGTTACTGTTGTAACCGAGACACATACTTTGAACATATCACAATGCATGCTGCACCTGGACTACATGGTATGACTGGTGCATGTTGACAGTACACCACTGATGTCACATACACATCTCTCAGTATTCACACATGTCCAATGCAACATACACATCCCTCAATATGCATACACAAGTAATGTTAGATACACCTCTCACATCTCAGTATTCACACATGACCAATACAACATACACATGCCCCAATATGCATACACAAGTAATGTTAGATACACCTCTCACTATTCT
Source organism: Protopterus annectens (assembly GCF_019279795.1). NCBI lineage: Eukaryota > Metazoa > Chordata > Ceratodontiformes > Protopteridae > Protopterus > Protopterus annectens. The sequence continues at coordinate 772,017,381 of NC_056731.1, forward strand.
GTTCACCCTGTGCATCAGACCATATGAGCATATCCCTGCACCGATGGTGTGGATGACAGGGATGTGGCACAGGCTTCATCATATGCACAGGGTGATACTGTTTGCCAGGGGCATAGGCTGCACCAATGGATGACATCATGTGTGCGGGTAAGGGCCAGTGATTTGAATGGACATGTCTGTTCCGTATGTATGTGGGTGTTGTGGAGCCCTACAGTTGTGTTTGCTGTGTGCGTGTATGTGTGCACACAGTTCTGTCATTTGTGAGGCCTACACAAGGGTATTATGGACAGCTCCAGAATGTACAGACCAGGTTGTACAGCTCACTGTGACCGGACATGGCCATGTGTCCTGTGCCTGCCAGGGGTTGCACGGGCACTACCAGGCAGCAGTACAGAATGGCTACTGTCCGACAACACATGGCCACTGGAACCGTGTCTCCACCGGGAACGTCCAGGGCCACGTCCGTGTGGCCTGCTGTGACCTGGTGTGGACATCGCAGCACCAGCTGCACTGCTACTGCTACTGGCACTGTGGGAGTGGCCATGTGAGGTGGCATGCTTGTGTTGACCTGCACTAGGTGGTGTAGCTGGCCTACGTCCATATGTCCTATGCCTCACCCCTACCAGATTTTCCAGCACAGACAGCTCACGCACATGGATTGCCATGCCACGGTCGAGGATTCTGACCATGTCACCCAATCGCCTGTCCAGAACATCAGCAAGCTGCTGTTGAGCACCTGCCAATGCCTGGATGTTGTTGTTTTGGGTACTGATAGCAGCCCTCTGCAGCCTCTGCCCTTCTCTGTTCTGCCATTTGGCACATGCCTGTGCCGCCATTACAGTCTGGAACATGCATCTGGTGATCCCAGCTGCTGCGCTATGTCCTGCAGGTGCATGTCTGCCAGAGGTCCTCCTACTAGCAGCACCAGCCACATGCCTGTGTGGCACATCTGCAGTCAATATACTGCCACCATGGTGTGGAGACACACCTTCTGTAGCCACCACACGTTCCTGTTCAACGCTAACAAATGATGACTGTCCTTCCTCTATGGCCACTGTAGATGCGGTATGTGTTGGCAGCTGAACTGTGTGCGGGGAAGAGGGGGGCATAGCTGGGATGGCAACCATTGGCACATATTCCACCCCTGACATCCCTGCCTGTACCTCGTGCATATGTTCATCACTGCTAGCATCTGTGGGGACACTATCAGATGGACCATAGGAGGGTAATGCACCTACATCACCTGTGAATGCAAAGAAATACTCTACATTACAATAGACACACTGACACACACACACACACTGACACACACACACACACACACACACACACACACACACACACACACACACACACACACACACGCACACTCTGACACACATACACACTGACACACTGACACACTGACACACCGACACACACACTGACACACCGACACACACACTGACACACCAACAACCACACTGACACATCATGCATGTGAGATGACAGATGGCATGCAGCATGCTTGTGATACAGCTGACAGCATGCAGCTCAGACATCAATAGTGTTTGTAAGCATAACCCCTGGAATGCACACTGCAGCAGGCAGGTGTCATATCATTATCCATGCAATTCACACGATCATGGTAGTATGCATGCATCCCCATGATACACCATCTGGACCAGAACAGGATAACAGTACACATGGCTGATGTGACCTTGACATGTAATCTGCTGACAAGTTCATTAACATGCATGCATGCCTGACACAATGGTGTCGTGACACATGTACAGCATCGTACTGGGAATCACATTGCGGTGTTGTCCATATGCCCTACAGATAGAATGCATGTTGAGCAAATGTGCATGGGCATGGTAGGGGACTGGGCCATCTACATTGCTGTAAAGTGTGATGTACAGACACTGTGCCATTGCATGGCATCATGAGGCATCTATATTGCTAAGCAGTGCATGTTATGTACACATTGTATATCCAGAACTGCATGCATACCCATGACATACCTGTGGATTGTGACCTATGATGCTGAGGTGTATACACACCCAACCATGCTGTGTCATGTGACAGGTTCATAGGTTCATAGGTTCATAGGTTCATACTAGGCTATCTGCCCGAGGGCATTTACAAGCCTAGCCCATAGTTTTGTGGCTTACGCCACCCCTTTAGTATGGGGAACTATACCGATTATTTTGCTGTGCCTCTGTCGAGCAGTGACACTGAGGTAATCCCTGGGGTATATCTGCGATCTCCCATCCATTGGTCAAGATTTCTCTTGAACAAGGCCAGCGAGGTGCTCTGCCTCACATATACCGGGATTTTATTCCACAGCATAGGGAGTTTTTGGGTGATGAATCTATCCCTCCAGCACGTCCTATTAATAGCCGTGTCGAGGTTTAAGTCTCCCGCCCTTGTGGCTCTGACGGATCTAGATTTTTTGAGGTGAAGCATATTCATCAAATCTGGGTTTGACATGGCCTTGTATGTTAGGCAAAGGTCACCTCTGAGCAAGCGGTGGCGACTGAATAGAGCTGGAGTTCTTTCAGTCGGGCAGCATAGGACAGATGTTTGATACCCTTTATCCTTTTGGTGAGGAACTTTTGTGGCCTCTCCAGCTGCTGCAAGTGTCGGGTCAGATACATTCCGAATGGGGCATTGTACTCAATCATTGGTCTGATGAGTGATGAGTATAGGAGACTATGACCTCCCTTGATCTAGATGAGAATCCCTTCATGATAAGGTGGGCAATGTAGAAGGTCTTCCTAACTACTTTAGCTACATGGGTGTTGAATGACAGACTACTATCAACCTGGGTCCCCAGGTCCCTGATAACTTCTTCTGTGCTCAGTGGATTGTCACCTATTTGGTAGCTAGGGGTAACCTTGTTTTTTCTGAAGGGTATGACTATGCATTTTTTGGCATTTAACTTTAGGCCATGGCTCTGGCACCAGTTATCCGTTTCTGTGAGACCCTTCTGAAGGATATCTGTGTCAGATGTGTTTTCTACTATGGCGCCCAGTTTGCAGTCATCTGCAAACTTTGTCAGCCATAACCCTCCTGTGTTTGCTTGTACTTCGGAAAAGTAGATGCCAAACAAGAGTGGGCCCAGGACTGAGCCCTGTGGTACACCACTTGTGACAGGCTTTGAGTCTGACATGGCGCCAGCAACTCTGACCCTGTGGGTTCTGTCACTCAGCCAGTTTGCAACCCATCTTGTGATGTATGGGTTAACATTTAAGCTGATGAGTTTTTCAATGATACCAGTGGGGTATTGTATCGAAGGCCTTCGCCAGATCGAGGTAGGCTGTATGGACTGCCTTTCCCTCATCAATGGCTTTGGTAACTGTTTTGAAAAAGTCAACCAAGTTTAGAAGGCATGATCTGCCTTTGACAAAGCCAAACTGGGATGGATCCAAAGTCTGTAAATTCCCTATGTCTTTATTTATGAGGTCCATTATGATCCTCTCCATGGCTTTGCAGATAAGGCTTGTCAAGCTAATGGGCGGTAATTTCCAGGGTCGGTGGAGGCACCACCTTTGTGAAGTGGGACCACAGTTGCAGTCGCCACTCCTGGAGTGCATCCAGAGGTAAGACTATGATTAAACAGCTGTCCTAGCTGTGGGTTTAATTCCTCGTTGAGTTAAGTGGAGCACACAGCCGGGGACACCATCAGGTCCCATGGATGCTGTGTTTTTGCTTTGGAGAGCAGTTCTCACTTGGGCGTTGGAGATGTTTGGGGGCTGCAATCGCTTGGTATAGATATCTCTCCTTTTGGGGGAGGGAGAGAAGTTTGCACTGAACCTGTCAGCCAGTATGTTGGCAATGTCTGTAGGATCAGTAATCTTCACATCATTTTGAACTAGTTCTGAGCATATCTGGGAGTTTCCTCCCAGGTTTCTAACATAGCTAAAGAAGGCCTTATGATTGTCTTTTGAGTCTTTAGCTATTTTCTCTCAAAATTTGCTTTGGATGATTTTATGAGAGCTCTTAGTTTTTTACTTATAGTGATCAAGGGTGTCTTACCTTTTAAGGATTTTGCTCTATCTTTGTAGTAGCTTCCTCCTTTTGTTGTAGAGTTTGTTTATGGCTGGGGTCCACCAGACTGGACGCTTGCCTTTGGTACAAAGAGTCTTTGTTTTGCTTGGGATTGCCTTATCCATGCAGTCCTGCAGGTGCTGGTAGAAGGCATTTGTAAGTGATTCAGCGGCTTGAGTACTGTTTTCGCTCCTGGGGCCTTAAAGGAGACCACACTAGTCTTTAGAAGTGTGAAGTCGGCTTTCGAGAAGTTCTTTACTGTGGTCTTTTTTATTTCAGGTGGGGGTGGGATGAGGATCTCCAGCGAGATTAGTTTGTGATCTGATCTCACCAGTGAGGGGTATACTTCCGGTGCTGAACATTGTGCTCCCATGGAGAACATACAGATGACACCCCTGCCTGATGACTACAGAGTGTCAGCTGCCTGGCAACCATGTCCACACATAGTGGACCTGTCACGTCACCATTTCACACATGACATTGATGTACCATGCACACATGGTGCACAGCTAACAGTGATGTCCTACGGCAGGGGGGAAATGTACTGTTTCTGTGGCCTGGTGTCACTGTCAGTGGAATCTGTGAAGGTGACTACCATCATGCTATGACACAGACATCATGTTCAACACATCTTATGAGGTACATGTCACTGACACCTCCACTAGCTGTGCACAAGCAGTTATGATGTGCAGCATACCACATCACCTGTACAATCGGTCTAGTACAGCTGTACTTGGACCATGTGTGGAACACACCGACAATATGAGGCAGACATCTGGACATCCTGCAATTACCTGTACAGTTCGAAGGTATGGTGCATACATAGGGTAGCATAAAGCATGTGTGTCCACATACCTTGCATATGTTGTTACATTACATGATGTACACTGACACGTGCACATATGTGGGATATACTGGCCATATGTTCAGTACTGACTTACCAGGCAACTTCAGGCTCATTGGTTGGGAGACACCCACCTCCACAATGGCAGCTACTGTTTGTGGCGGCTATTCCGAAGGTGTTCCCAGACTGGCCAGTAGCTCCTCTGTGTGTGTGAGTGGAGGCTGGGTTGGTGGCCCACCACCCGTACCACCTTGATCTCTGGTAATTGCAGTGGCATGCTGTTTTGCATGATGTATGAGGTCCGTGCAGTGTCTGTGCACCTGCTGGTAGGTGCGGTTGTGGCCACCCACTTCGTTGACCCTCCTGCAAAGATCCTGCCACAGGTCATCCCGCTGCTGTGCATGCTGTGGCATGTGGCTAAATAACGCCTCGTAGTTCTCATGTACAGTATTACGACATCATCCTCCTGTTGGCTATATGCTGGTAGGCATGTACGCGGCATTATCTGTAAGATATGATGAAGGTGACAGGTCACATTTACAGACATGTACAGTTTTACTGCTGCACATACATTCTAGTACATTTGCACAGTTATCTTTGCAAATCAACATGACACTAACACGACTGGCATGTATGTGTCCCACACATGTAACACCCAGTATGCATTAGATATCATCCCCATATATATGTGTCACCTCATTAGTGTTCCTACTGCATGTGACATCAGTCTCCATGTGGACATGTCTGTTTGCATGCACTGGTGTTCTTACCTATCTACCCATGCCTGATGTATCCATGGTAATGCTGTTGACCTAGATGCTGTGGATATGTCACATATCAACACAGACACAGCCTTACTGGACTTGGGCAGTGACAATGCACCAAGCACGCATGGAAACCTGTACATGCATCTGTTTTTCCATAGACATCTACACTGCACAGCTGTTCAACATCCTGCCATGGATCACCTGTTTTGCACATGTGAGAGACATGGGACAATGGCTAGTCGGACGTCATTCGCAGGTAAGATTATCGGCTATAGCATGTAGGGGCTGGGTTTCCTAGCTGTATCTGACACCCATTATGCCACCACGAGGGGCATCAGTGACACATTACTGATCCAGATAGATGATACTACATCTACCATACGGCCATCACACCATGTATGGCAGGGGTGATATGTACAGCTATGTGGACAGGGCTGCATGGTATGGTGGGAGTATGTCACAGGTATGGCACAGGGATCTGTCCAGCATGTGGCCATCCTAGTTATAGGACGGTGGTTGTCCATGACGTATGTCTTTCAGATCAGGCTATGGGCATGTAGCATGTCTAACAGCATAGTGTCGCATATGTCTGTATGCAAGGTGGATAGCATGCTGCATACTGGAGGTGAGTACTGTGGAGGCTGGTATCGGCCATCAATGCATGGGCCCTACCCCTGGAGGGTGATGTGTATTCCAATATTGGTCACACGGGTGCTGTGTATGCCTGTCCAGTGATCTCCGTGCACATGTATACCACCCTGTCATGTCATGGGTACCTCGGATGACTACCTAAAGGGCCAGGGAGATGTCTCCAGCTCAGGGAGGTGTACTACACTACACCATCCCTAACACAGTGTCCATACTGTTGACCACAGCCTAGTTGTTTCCTAATGGAGTGCGGGGTATCCCCTACTGGTGTCATTGCTGATATCATCCACCAGAATGTGCACATATGTCACACACATCACACACACAGCCCATTCTGTATGTTGTTCACAACACTGTGACAACAACTGCCCATAGGTCATGGCCATTCACATCATCACATACACAGATGGCTGACCTTTGTCTGTGTGGTATGGGCTACAATGCGGGTGGGGTACAACACATTAACCCTGGTTTACTGTAGCTGACACCGTGTGATATGCACATGTCACTGTAGCACCTTTGGTAGTTGTGAGTCTGTCAACAGGCCACTAGTAGAACACTCCTGTGACATACACAGGCATCTGTAGCCGAACATCTGTACTGTCTTGTACATCTGTACTGCTAACATCTACATTGATAATGGTTCATGAACCTGCAGACCATACCCGGCAGTGTTCTGATGCGGTGCCACTAATCATGACTGTTGTCAACACATGTGGGTTGATAGTATACAACACCCTATCTGTAATGTGTGGGCATGCTCAGCACTTGTTCAGAGCTTCTTGGCACGTTATGAGCTACTGCTTAGTTTAGCACCCATTTCACACCAGTCCTCACAGGTACACTGTCTGTCCATACATTTCCAGCTTGATAACTGTACAACAGCTGTCGTACACACATCATTCACATACTTCATGAGACATGATGGTTTCTATGGCCTGTCCGCCTGCCACGTACCACTTATATACAGGCATGTTCAACTGGTACGTACCAGTGCTATTTCCTGTCACTATGATGACTATGTTGTACATGTGGCAATAGCGCTATTGTCATGTCCACAATCAATGCACACCTCCCAACATACAACAGTACAGCCTGTGGGAGATGCACATATGCAGCCCTGCTGGGGGTTATGCTGTCACCAACCCTGACTGCACCTGACAGTCATGTGGGGTTGTGCAACATTGGCAACGCACCCCACACATCACATGGTCCCACATGATCCCCACCACAGGCCACACATACGGAGACACCTTGTACAGTACCCCTCCATACTCTGTGTGGGCACCGACAACAGCCCACATCACCAAACACAGCCACAACAACCTATAGCCCACAGACACATGTGCCCATCACATGCAGCCAATAGGGTGTCATAACATACTCAACACACCTGTCTTAGGTGACTGTCGGCAGTCACACTGCTGTTCCACTCAGCAGGCTACACAAGGCAATAGTCACTTACATCCTGCTGCCCAGTAACTGGTCCTGCAACAAAACCTATGCACACATGCCACAAGTCAGCAGGTACGATGTGACTCCCCTTCCATGTTTGTGTGACAGACATTGTCACTCAGGGCACAGACTACGTGTGCAGGGACATGCAATAGCCCACCAGTGTTGTCACCCTGCTGGTGTGGTCCACACCCTGGGAAGCATTTTGCTTTCATCCGGACCTGTTACCACTGTACTACGAATGACTGTGTCACTCCCAACAGTTGTCCCTGCTTCTGCTGTCATTCCACAGGCATCTAGTATACGTCCACTTTGACACACCCGGCCAAACAACATGATGCTGTGGCACAGTTGACCTGCACCTGTCAGCCCTGGGAGTACGGATCACATGTTGGACTCTTGCTGCTTTCATACCGCCTGTCTTGCACAGTGCCCAATAACAGTCACCACCAGAATGGGAACAGGCTAGTGAAGCATGTGGTCATGTCACACAATGCTTGACATCATAATCTGTGACGCACGCAGGCAAGGCACACCTGATACTGCACCACTGCAATATCTCTACAGTGACTGGGACCTGCCTCTTGGCTCTGCAGAGCACACCTGCAATGACTGGGTATAGACAGACCGTACCTCTCAGGCACGTACCTGAACTGGCACACCCACAGCTGAGATGTCCCCATATTCCACTATGTTGTACACACATCCCGGCTGGTTACTTTGCACAATGCATCACAGGTGCTCCACGTGCATATGACTGTGTCCAGAACTACTGCTGCTACTAATGTGAGACTGACAGTAACCCACACCTAACTGTGATAGCCGCACATGTACTGACACATTAGGTGTACACTGTGCTTGAGTCATAACCTCCGCTCAGCTGGTTCAACCCATACACCACCTCCAAGACCAACAGTATCCTTGACATGGACACTACCAACATGTGACTACTGTTCAACACCTGCGGTTGTCCCCTCATTGGTGGAATCTGAACATCTGATACCCACCCTTGTTAGCCATATACCAGCACCACACACCTCACGGCATACACAGTAGATGAGTACTACAACACCAACTACAGATGTCGTATGACAGCGGTAGTTGTCGTGACACAAGTGCAGGTGGACAATGCACATGCAAACGTTGAGACATACCCCAGTGCACTTCAATAGCACATACATGACAATGTGGTTCATACTATTCCACACAGAGCCATGCAGGTAAACACCAGAATACAGATGACACTCTGGGGGTGCAGTCCCATGGACATACTTTACAACAACAGGTGGGGGCTGTTACACAGTGGTGTACATTCCCATGGGCGGGGTGACTCACTGGTCAGCCTCGGTAGGGCCACAGGATCCCATATCACATACACCATAACTAGCTACATACACATTACTGCGACACATTCCGAGATGTACCACAGGGCATTATGGGTATGTCAGTAGTCGGATGCAATACCCACATCTGCTCACACATACAACTGTCACTCTGGAACATGACAGTAACAGTTGATGTTGGCAACATCCTGTCTGATGGCTTCATTGCTAACATTACACATTCTCACTCCCTGCAGGGCCACATTCCTTGCAGGTACATTGCGGTGTACCTGCAGTCACACCTACACAGTACTAACCTGCACTCTATATGTCCTAGGACACAGGCCCCTTGTCGCCCTGCAATATCCCAGGCTGTGATGTCCACAGAACTCTGAACAGCATGTCTCCCCAATGGGACACCATATTCAGTAATAGCCTTGTACCAGACATTGTGGCCCCTGACTGGCACACAGCAACAGTAACACTCCTCACAGGTGGCGCCACACTGCATGACTGGGACTATTGACCTACGCACCTCACTGGTCTGTTATGCATGGCTATAGGGCACATCATCATGGACATCATTCGTCGAGTCTCTGTTGTGCTCCAGTCCTTTGATGCCAGCTGGGTTGGTCTTGTTGGGGCCGCAGCATGCCTCCCACACCTGTTGAACACCTTTCCTACAGTTGCCAGAGTTGTTGATGATGACATGGGTGTCCACACAGCCTGCATTGTCCTCTCGCTGCCATTCAGCACAGTTCTCCATTCTGGTATTGACTACATACACATCCACCTGCACATCACAACATATGTCTCTGGATGTTATGCAATGTGGCTAATGGACGGGACACACACACTTAGGGTGGCATACCAAATCGCATACTGCAATCCAGTTACACTTGGCTTACCACAGTCCTCAGTCATGGGGCCCTCATGTTCGGTATATGCTTCCCTGAGGTACAGGCTACCACTGAGGGGACTTCCATGCCTAGCTTTACAGACCACTGCATACCCAGTGCTGTTGTTGCTCCACCAGCTGATACAGACCCCATCCATACAGGTGTCACTGTGACAGATACCGATATGAACATCATGGCCTCTACCTGCATGACACTTGGTGTGAACATCACCTTTGCAGTACACCATCCTCCCACTGGTTATCACATAGGTGTTATTCCCCTACATACATGTTGCATTGTACATGTGTGTAAGGCACATGTATGTCGCACACACTCCTGTGATTACAACATTGCCACTGTGGCATGGATATCCTTCTACATGTTCACACATGTCTGTCCTGGGTGTGTAGCTGGTACATAGGCACCCATTGTACCTCTGAATACCGGATGTATACACACATCCATGGGTACAACACCCAGCGTAGGGTGTACCTTACACAACAGCATTACATACCCCAACATAAAACGCCATGATGTTTACTGAGCTACAACTGGTAACGTATGCGGCTTATGTACAGACACCACATCTGTACACATTTGCAGACTACATACTCAGGGGTGACATCTGCTGCAAAGACAGGGCCCATGTCTGCAAATCTGTTTATGGATATACTCCGCATACACAACATACACAATAGCCACTATGACCATGATGCTCATGGATATGTGCACACATGCGACTGTGTGTGGCATGTGCTTGGGGGTTGCATTCCCAGACCGGACACTCACCATGCTTTGGGACATGTTTCCTATGTACATCACGCATGGACAGTCAGTAGCAGTGTTCATGTGATACCTCGCTTGCTGGATGGTGGACACATGTACGCCAGGGATCACTGCAGTGGCTGTACTGTGCAGTGATGCAGGTTACACATGGCTCTTCTGTTCACAGGACACTACCCTGGAGAGGTGCCACTGGTGTGCACACTGTAGTTGCTGTTACACATTGACTTGCCAGACTGCATGGTACACCACTATGAACCTGTGCAGCTATTACATGTCCTTTGTGCATGGTTACTGGTATAGCCCTTCCAGTTAGATTGGCTGTCACGCTATTACAATGTCCCGTGACTACGGGCCATATGTCTACTGTTATTGTACATGTCAATCATGTTCATGTTTGTCTGTCACATCTTTTCTGCTATTCTAGTATGGGAGTAATGTTTGCATCCTTTGCAAATGCACAGAGTGGAGTACATAGTTATTTCATCATAACTGTTTATCCATATCTTAATTACATAGTACTCACATCACTATATGATACCTTTGTCATGCATCATATGCCTGTTCTCCTGTGTAACACATCTGAAGTATCAATCTACTGTACTATACATTACACATGTTTTACATGGTATCCCATAATTCAACCATTACTTGCACAGAGGGTCCACCTTAGACATGTCATTGACGTTATATGCCCATACACATGCGTACTGTTACAGTATATCTACATATACTATCCCCTGCTATGGCACGTACTTATTATACATACCCTGACACTGACGGCGGGTTGTATGACATTGTTCTGTTTAACGCTGTCATGTTGCATCACTTGTGGTGTCTGTGCTGTTTACTGTGTGGCCCACTGCTGGACGCACATCTTTTACAAGCATTAGTATGATCAGCAAGACATGGCGGACACTGTTAATTACTGAAAACCAGGCTATGCATACACTGACATTACGTAATTCAGAACATACTATACATACAGTTAGTGTTATACATACCTTGATATCGTTCTGGTGTTTCATCTCTATCTCGCTCCTCTGTATCACTCTTTCAACTGTTATACGGTATGAGCATACAGTTTGCATATCTGGCAAGTCATCCTTATATACGTCTATACCTGCAACATGTGGTTTACTGCCGACAATTGGTGGTCCAGTGTGACTAATTACATGCACTTCAGCTGTGCAGCTATTCCATTCGCCAATTACGTGGCAGCAGTGGGGTATAATTGAATTCTCCACCTGGGCATTGGCCATTTGCCCTGCCTTCGGGGAGACGGCCTGTATTGTGTTCTGTTCTGTATAATTGCAACTGCTTTGTGTAGAGCCAAGTCTATTTTGGGGCCATGTCCCCCATGGATTGTGTGTGATTCTACCTGTGACTGTACCTGTCATCCCTCCCGTCTGATAAAGGACTATTGCAAACACCTGTAACATCGCCGTTTGTTCCGTTATGCGACGGATACAATTTTGCATGGCGCCTTTAAATGTCTCTCACAAGGTATGTTAACGGTTCAGCAGATGTAATTGACTAACTAGATGTTTAGGCTGTGGTTACGGTCTGTATTGCTATTGTTTACAGTGTGGGGGATGTAGGCGGGTGTACGTAGCATATACGGTTTTGTGGGGCTTGCATTTCTACGTAGTCCATATATATGTGTGCGGGCCCCTTCCCTAATTACAGTGCTATCACTTAATAGACTTCTATTACGGGAATTTACTGTGGGCCGTTGTTAATTAGTTTCAATATGGTATGCAGGTGCGGTTTATACTTCCATACCTCCGGATGTACGGCGATATGTGCAGGGATATTTGTAAATGAACGCTATCCTGTGTATGTCTGCCCCAGATATTTGCAGTCATTGCAGTGGTGTTGGTGTCAGACCCTCTGTCACATGGCTTGCCACCTTTTCATATGGCCATAGTTGGACACTTGCGGGTCACACAGTGGTGTTTACAGGCTGACATATGGCCACAGTCAGTACACAGGATAGCACATACTTTTAACCTCATTACATACCTATTGTTCTTGGTCCTTCACTACTTATCGGTTTGCATGTAACATTTCTGTTTCTTACATACAGGCATGAGTATTCCCTGCAACTATTGCATATTATGTGGGACATACTAATGTCCTACACTCATGGACAGTTTCCCTTTCTAATGTTTCATGTCAGGACACACCTGCCCAGTGGGGGCTATCCCTCCCAATGTGGGACTGGTGTTTACCGCATGCCTACGGATAGCTATACCCGCACCTACTGTAATCATCTACCTCCGAGTTGCCACCTACAGACACACTATGCGGACACACATGACATACTTTAGTCACACGGGAACACACATGGCACCCTCATCACACACATACACAGGCTACATCACACGCAACAACAGTTGTACACGGTACCTACGTGGTCTGCACCGCCGACAGCATGTCCTTACTATTGTTCTATTGCTCGCTTACACACATGTGCTCCCGTGATTGCCTCTGCTCCAGTACGCGACAGTTGCTTACTCGATGTTGTGGCAACGGGTGTCACTGTTTGCCCCATTTGGTGTTTTGCCTCTGACAATTGGGCATGTACCTACCGATGTACCTGGGAACCTATACACACAGCACCGACAGATGCTGATGGGCGCATCTACTGTTCAGGTGTTGACAGTTCCGTGTTCCCATGGCTATTGCATGTACAATGTTTGAGGGCTGCCTATGTAGGATTCCACAGTGGGCCACCTATACATCACAATTTAAAGGTAGTCGTGTTTGTGTGCCATCCATGTTACTGTGTGCAGGTGGGGAGGGGTGTCAGTCTGTGGGAGCCTACACTGTCAAGGTATGTGCTATACATTCCCTCTTTGCCAAGAAGTAGGCATATTGGGCACGCCTCCGTCTACCTACTGGGGCTGGCACAGTGTGTCCGTGGTCTGGATTCCTCTGTGCCTGTGTTGGCCTTGGCACTTGTGGTGGGCTGTGAGGCCCTCCCCCATTATGACCCTGCTGCAGCTGTTTCCACAGGATCATATTATGTAGCATGGCACATACTATGAAGATGTGGGCACATGTGCCTGGAGAGTACTGCAAGGCTCCACCAGATGTGTCCAAGCACCGGAACCATGATTTCAGCATCCCGAACACACGCTCTATGATGATTCTGGTTTGTGCGTGTGCCTCATTATGGCATTCTTGCATTGGTGTGTGTGCATTTCTGATGGGGGTCATCATCCACGGGTCCAGTGCATAGCCAGCATCCCCCACAAGGTGACCTTGTGGGATGTCCCCCCTGACAAATACCTGATACAGCTGTGAGGCATGCCAGATATGGGAGTCGTGGTAGCTTCCAGGGCTGCCAGCACACACATCCATGATAATGCCCTGGGCATTGCACAAGACCTGGCAGTTGATGGAGTGGAATCCCTTGCAGTTTATGTAGTGCCTACCATACTCACCGGGTGATGACTTAATTTGTATGTGCGTGCAGTCTATTGCACCCAGTACCTCCGGGTAGTTTGCCACAAGGTGGAAGTGACGCATATTGCTGGCCAACTCCTCCTGAATTCGGGGGAAGTGTATATGCTCATTGGCATGTGGTAACATGGCATCCAGGAACTGGTGTAGTACCCTGGATGCCGATGCCTGTGAGATCCCCATTATATCTCGAGTTGGCCTTTGAAAGGTACCTGTGGCTAGTATTCGCAAGCTTACACATACCTTCGTGTCCACTGGGATGGGTTCCCCTCTGTTGTTTCTGGTTCTCAGGCGTGGCCGGCACAGCTCTACTATTTGCTGTAAGATGTCCCTGTCCACCCTGTAATGCTCTACTATCTCCAGATCATGTAGCCCCTGGTAGGTTACCCTTGGTCTGAACACTCTTCTCCTCTTCCGAGGCCTACGGTGGTTGTCGGCATCATCCTCCACAACACGGTCGGTCTGTAACACATGCTGATGAATCACAGCTATGACAGCTCCCAACATGTACATTTTAAAAGTTCCCCATCTGTTTACACTTATGGTGCGGTGTTTGGGAATACACAGGTGTGTGTTGGGTGCTTTCACACTTTATACTGTTCTTCTGTGAACGCTGATGATGTCATAGGGTGTGTATGTACGATTGTGGCTACAGGGTATCTTCTGTGTTTTATTTACGAAACCGCTATTGTGCTGCCTTTGGTATTGTATTACATTTGTATGCCGTGAATTACCTCCTGCCCTTCCGTTTACATTTGTGCACATTACACCTACCATTTGCTGGCATGCATCCAGCTGCCTGCTTTCATTTGTACTTTCCTAAACCTGGCTTATCTTGCGTAATGTGTGCTATTGCCAATCTACTGTGGGTTTGCTTTGCTCTGCTATGACAGTTCTCCTATCTTTGTATTCCAGGTCCTCCACACCTTTCTTTGCAATCCTATGCCTCCCCTATCCTGTTTTGCAGGCTTGTCTACTGCCATCGATTGGCCGCCGTGTGTTGATTGGTGTTAATTGCTCATTATTACGCCAATTACCCTGCTTCAGCATTTCCTTCTTTTCTTCCCCTGACCTTCCTGTTTGTGCTATTGTTCGCGGCGCGTGCATCTGCTTACCGGGTTTCGGGCACGAGTTCATCCCTGCACACATGCGCTTTCAGGCACCATGTGTGCTCTCAGATAAACGATTCTATACCCTCCTCCCCACCCCTGTCCTTCAGCTTTGCTTAGCAATGGCCAGGCCAGATTTGCAATGCTCCAATGTGCTTACTGATACGGTGGCACACCCCTCTGCTGATGTCATGTATCACCTTTGATACACTCCTTGGTGTTATAGCGCTGCGCCATCAGGTACATCCTTAATCTGGCGGGACATTTGTGATTCAGTATTACCTGCCTCATTTGCATGGCATTGACTACTAATTCATAGTTACAGCGTCAAACACTGTTGCGGGCCCCTGGCACCCCTTGCTTGTGGTGTGCCATGCCTACCATTGCATATTATGGTACAATCCTAATTTGTCTTTCATTGCGATTTTCTGCCATTTTTATATATTTCCTTTGTATTCCTGTTTGCACACACATGCTCTGTGGTTGTACTTTGCATTACTGTGGACATGACATTAAATGTTGTTTTTTAGGTGTTGTGCATCTTTTCTTGTGCCATTGGCTGTGTATTTCTCCATTGGCATATGTTAACTTTGTAATACATGCGTGTGGTCTGCTTCCATACCTCCGATGTTCTGTTTGGGAAAATGTAAACTGTGTTTTTTGGTTTACATTTCCATGGCCTTGTGCTACGCCTGCACCACTTCATGAATCGCTGTATGCCTTCATTAGCATGGTGTGACACTGTGCATGGGGTGATTTGCATACCTATGCCGAGGGTTGCGTAGCTCTGGTGTATGTCGGTAGTGCACGTGGGATTGGTTCGTACCTGAATCTCTTGGCGGACATATTTGGCATTATGCCGCCTACGCTACGCTTGCACCTGGTGCAAGCTTCATGAATCCGAGGGGTAGTATATTAAATGTAGTGCATATATTGCTTTCATGCAAATGAGCTCTGTGTTTAATAACATCCCAGACAATCAGCAAATGTGAGTTTCAATTGAGATGTTTATAGCACTTTACTTGCATCAGCAAGGCACAGTTTCATGTCATAAAATTATAGACAGTAATCTATAGAATCTCAGCTGACTAGCCTAGACTATGGTAGCTGAAAAAATGTCATTCTGAAACAATTTGTGATTTTAATAAGAAAAAAATGTGGCCAGACCTTTGATAACTTTGGCAAGGAAAGAAATGGTAACTAAAATAATAAAATAAAAGTTAATGAATGATTTCTGGACAATAAACACCATCTAGTAGCATTAAGGGAAGACATCAATAACTCTTGGTTAAGGATTGCTATACAGGGGTTGGAATTTTCCTTTAAACTGTTGAACGGCAACCTTGGTAATATTTGATATACAGTGGAATGTCATTCGTATTAGCTAATAATTCATACCTGTTCAAGAAACTAATAACTGTGGCAATAACAAAAAGCAGCTGTGTTTGTGGTTAAGGTGAAGGATACAGAGAATTAAGATTGTGCGCAGTATATTATGTCTTCAAGAAATACACCTCAGGAATGAGCACATTGTGATATTATGTCTACAATATATCTGTAACAAACTCTGCCTTGAGTATAAAAATAAAAATCTCTTGGCCTTTTCCTGCAGAGTTGTTAGCTACTCAACTGAGCAAATGGAAAAAAAAACTTTAGGTGGTAAGCCAAGTTACACAGAAAATTTGCAGAATATTGGCATAATAGGCAAATGTACAAAGATATTTTGTTCCACGGAGCATAATAAAACTGTTGCTAAGTCAGGTAAAATAATATATGGAAATTAGCATATCCTACATTCAGATTTAAATGTTTGATATAGCCTTTTTATTATGTTCACATTTAAGGAATTTCAAGGATTTTGTTACTTTTAAAAGATTATTCACACAAAGTAGTTTATTTTCATTTCAGTATCAGATATTTCAGAAACGACCGGGTTTTTATGATTATATAATATATAGCTTTAAAATATATGCCTGTGTGGGAGAGAATTTTTTGCATTCCTTCACTCAAGAGATAAGTAACTTGTAACACAGTTAAGTGATACCCCCATTTGTATTTATGCTTTATTCCATGGCTTAAGTTAGATGTGTTGGGGGGGGGTGAAAGTCAAAAATAAGAAGTTCATTTCTAAGAGCATATTTAAAATATCTCCAGTACAAAAATGTATTCTCAGGTGGCATTGCATTTTAAAGTCTATCTTCACAGAATGTTTCTGCTTTTGAATTAATGTGGTTGGAGTATATGTCAGTGTTGAGGAATGGGTGTTGTAAGCTTAGAAAAAAAAGACTTGTAATGCCAGCTATTTATTTTGAAACATGTGGGTATGAATAATGTGCAAAGTATACACGCACTTATTAAATATAAATGAGGTAACTGAACATTATGCTTTGTTTATCCCTTGGTTTCCATGCTTATCCTATAAGCCTGTAATCATTATTTAAGCATAAAACTTGTGTAAATGAGTCATAAACATTCAAGTGTTGCTTTTGTCTTATTTTATTCCATTTTTTTAAAGAAATGTTTAAAACATTCTCTATATACTACATACTGTATGTGGCTCCTATTTCATATTTTACCAGATTAACTTTTTTTGCAGACTTCATTATGGTTAATTAATTCCAGTAGGAATACAGTGATTAGCGATTTTAACAGGTTGTGTTGTGATTTCTTTCGTTGCTGACACACTACTTCCTTGAAGAACATATAATCTGATAAAAGAAGTTAGTGTTTACCTGCAATTTTTGTTTGAATATTCGTTACTTTACTGATGTGGTAAATGCAAAAGAAAGGAACTTAGTTTGCAGAAATTGTGAGGGGGGTTTTGGAATCAAATAGAGCAAAGAATTAGGTGAAATAGTGAGTGATGATGTGTGTATGTATGTGTGGGGAGGGGTATTCAGGGACTCATTTAGTATGACCATGCTAGAAAAATGGTGAAGGCATTCATCATATGCAAATGATCATAGAATGACATGCAAAAGAACACAGAATGACATGCAAACAAATGTCAACAAGCCGAGAGCCATCGGGTATTTAAATGATGCAATCAAACATAAAAGCCATGGTCAGAAATATATAACATTTGTCAGATGCACCACACTGATCAGCTTTATATGAACACCATAATTTCTCCATAAACAGGTATACCATCTGCACAAAGATGCTTTCAATGGTATCTGATTTAGCTGATCAGAATGTATGATGGTGGCCTTGGTTACAAATATCTGCAATATTGTACACAACTGCCCTCTACATCACAAAAGAGCCCATCAGCAGTTGATGTATAACCCCCTCCTCACATGGGCATAACTGATCACCACTGTATGCTACAGAGATCATGCAGGAGCTTGTAGGCATGCACTGTCATCATATAGGATCAAGTGGGATGCATGAACTGCCTATCTCAGTGGGCATGAAGGGTTGTTTAGTATTAACTATCTGAACTATGGGGATCTTTCAACATCTACCTGGGCACACACCAGGAACTTTACAGTCTTCATCCTGTTGAATCCTGCATGAGTCTCTAGATGTGATGCTGATGCATGTAGAGAAACATATTTGATCTCCCCAGGCAGCAGAAATGAGAGCCACTGTCATGCATGTATTCTATGACATAGCACATTTCCTTAAAGTCCTGGAAGCCATTGGGTGCACCCACATTACTATCAAGGCCTTGCATGTTTCACCATTATATCAGTCAGAAGGGCATCTACTGCATCAATTGTTAGGTGGTGTGTAGTGCACAGAATATTTTGTCAAATGTGTCTGTGCACCATACAGGCAGGTCCCATGCTTCACGCATGTGACACACATCTGATGTATATTAGCGATTCTTGCAGATGGGGCTTTCCACAGAAGCAGCTGGTGGATAGATAGACATATTGCTAACTACAGAGGCAATAAAGGTACAATCCCATAAATAAAGGTAGCAGGCTGCTCATAATGATGCTTGCTGCTCTGTATGGATGATACTACATACGGCTTGCATCAATGGCTACTGTCTTCATCTACAGCTCTCAGACAGTGATGGAGATGGAGCACAACACAGCACCTGGTGCAGTTATGGAATACAATCAAGCTTGTACTCAGAGTGCTAAAGTCCCACTTCCACTGCTTGTATATGCTGTAGTACACTGCACAATTCATCACACCTGCAGGAAGACATTTTTGGAGAGTGCCATGCTATGCAATGTGATGTTAAGAAAGCTTTTACAAGGAAAGACCATAGCATTGGCTGATACAAGCAAGAGAGATGTATGAGGAGTCAAAGGAAGATGCGACTGCAGGAGGCCTTCTTGTGATACAGAGGCAGAGACTATAAATTTTAGCAATGGCAAAGATGATGCTACATTAGTCATTAGATAGACTGTCAGGGACTACATAGTTATGAATTCATTATTTTCATTATGACAGCACTAACAATGTATTGTAGCATTCAAACATTTATAGTAAGGTTAATGAATAAGGCATAGAAATATTTGTAATCATATGAATAATATAACTACAAACTATAACACAAATTGATGCATTTATGATGAAATAAATATGATTTTATGTTAATGCATGGCTATTTTGACATTTGGGTTACCCATAATTCTTGAATTTTAAAACACCCTCCTTTAGGATGAGTAGCTTCTGGTAGTGTTTGTTATATAGAATACTTAACAATATATGTAGAAAAGCAAATAAAAGCAAATGCACTAGCAGATATATCAGAAAACTGTCAAATTTCTGTCCGTAGGTGGAGATTTCCATTTACTTTAATGTAGTGCGATCTTGGAGTTGGTATATTTAAGTAGCGGGGTGTGTGGGGGGTGCAGGAGGGCTTGCCCCCTGCCTGCAGCTGTTACATCATGTTTGTTGTGTAGTTCCATTTTTATTGTATTTCGATTGTTTCTTGGTTCAATAAATTTGGTTTGATGCATATGCATTCGCTGTTTTAAGCTTTCGCGTAAATAAAATAGACCCATGCTAACATACATCTGACAAGATGGGAAGAAGCTGTCCCTTTTGAGTGAGTATACTGGATATGCATTGATAAAGAAATGTCATAATGATGTTACTTATTTTGAATGTTATTTTATTTTCATTTTCCAGTCTGATTATTAGAGCATTTTTATATCAGTTTTATAAGGATACTGAAACTGTGACAGTATTCATATTTTTGTGAAACCAATACAAGTCAATTCTTATTTATATGGTACACATCACCTTCCACCCCACATATTTAGATCTGTTTTAAGATAATATATGTTTCAAAAATCAAAGCTTACACACATTAATAACAAATGCACAATTAGCATGTGTCAGATGAGCAGCAAACTTTATAACTGTTGCTATGGTCCACCCAGCTGACAAAATTGTCTAAATGATACTTTAGGGCAAAGAAGTTGCCATGGAAGCATTTCTTTATTTCAGAAAGAAATTCCATGAATATAGGTACCTGGTTATTCTTTGAGGCATCCTACAGATCCAAGAAAGCTGGGAAATTGTATTTTTAATAGTTACAGACTTCTATGTGCTACCAGGATTGCTAACATTACAAAAGAATTGACCAACTTTGTATATTCATGCAGAAGTCATTTTCAAAAAAATATTTAAAAGGTTATGCCTGTACAGAATATTTTGTTCAGTTTTAAGTTGTTGTGAATAATTGAACTGTACTACCTGCCAACACATTCCTAGGATTCAGAAAGGCTTACTGCAAGCAGAAAGCCTTAACTCAGTCATTTTCCTGCTCACTGTAAGTTCTTCTGATTCTTACATAGCGTTGACACTGAGGTTTCCTACTAGCAGGAGCTTCAACCGAGGGTGGTCTTGCTAATGCAGCAATCTTGGTGAGCAGCTAATGCTAATTAGTCATTTGCTCTCCAGAAGAAATGGTAGCAGCTCCTAATTTACACTGCTAAGTGATACAGAGAAGTCCTCAGCTGTAAGTTACTACTGCTGGAGGAAAAAGTTAAGGCCATGAAAAGATGGCAGTCACTGTGAAGATCAGTTTGGTAAAGAAGTGGAGGTGGGGCTGTCATACTGTATGAATGTGTGTGTGGCAACCACAAACGACCAGCAAAAGAGATGGTGAACCCAAGTAGTAACAAATACTTTATTAATCAAAGTAACATATTGAGAATATGTCACTAAACCAGACCGGTTTCGGCCTTACAGCCTTTATCAATGGTATACAGAAATAAATTAGTAAAAAAGAAGAAGAACTGGTTCTGGTTATATTTATACTCCTCCCTATTAGAACAGAAATTATTGGTATAGCCCAACCTAGTGTTTGGGATGTATAAATGCCCAAAAAAACTTATTTTAAATAAATAATCAAAAACAGTTCATATACAATTATGAAACCAACAGTTATACATTAAATGATTCAATAATACTATAAGCAAATATATAATACTATAAGCAAATGTATAAAAAATAATTCCATAATACTATAAGCAGATATATGAAAATTTTTTTAGAATGAATTATGTAAATTACATTTTATAGTATTATAATGACCTGATTATGTAAATACAAAAATTCATCAAGGCCAAACAAGAGCTAATAAAAGTATATTCACTTAATGTAGTAATCATAGAAAGGTATTATAATAACATCTCAGTGCTGAAGTGTAAATTGGTCATCCTAGTTACTAGTATTATATAGTTCCTAGAACATATATTAATAAAACCACATAAGTGCCACCATTCAGAAAAAACAAAGATATAACAATATACAGCATGTATTAATGTGAATAGATAGACATAGCCTCTGTTATAAATGGTCATTCAGACCAGGCGGAAAAAGTGCCCCAAGCTTTGTAATCCAGTATTGTTCTTTTTTATTCAAAATAGAGTGCCAACCCTGTTGGTGGCTACGATCCCCTACAATTTTATCAATAACCATGAACCTAAATTGTGCATTGGAATGTTTGATGGTGTGTCTATACAAGGCATTAGTTTCCTTCTTATTTCTGATGTCACTCTTATGTTCTGTCATACGTATTCGGAGGGATCTAGATGTTTGGCCCACATAAAATGATTGACACTGACATGTGGCCAAATATATGACCCATTTGGTACTGCAATTAGCAAAAACCCTGGTCTGATACACCTGTTCAGTATTAGCACTTGAAAATTCCTTCAATGTGTAGACCTGGGAACATGAACAACAATGACCACAAGGAAAGGTACCTATGAGTCTATCTCCTGTTAAGGTGGTTTGTTGATAGATAGCTCCTCCTCCTTCCTTGTGTTTGTAGTGGGAAAACATCCCCCCCAAAGTTTTACCCCTTCTGAAAGACATATGACATGTGGTGCCTAATAGTGCTCTTAATTCATCATGTGCCATCAGTATATTCCAGTTTGAGTTCAAAATATCCCTGACCAGCTGATGGTTCCTGCCATATGTAGTGACAAACCTTATTGTTGAGTCCTGATCCTTATTATCCAACTTTTTATATTGCAATAAAGTTTGTCTATCCAATGAGTTACTCCATTCACTGGCCAAAGAGATATCCCTCATTTTGTATCCTCTGTGTTTAAATCTGCAACATAAATCATTCCTAGCTATTTCAAAATCCCCCCCTGATGAACATATGCATTTCATACGCATGAATTGTGATTTTGGTATATTGCGGATGGTGTGGTAAGGGTGCATGCTAGATGCATGTAACAAGGTGTTATATTGAGGGTATTTATGAAAAACTTTGGTACTTAAGGTATGATCCTCATTACGGTATACAGTAACATCCAAGAAGTTAATAGTGTTATAATCATATGTTACCGTAAACTCGATACCCCATACATTATCATTCAAATACTGAATGAATTCTTGTAAATATGTAATATCTGCCTTCCACATCATCCAACAATCATCTAAATATCATCTCCAGATGTCCATTTCAACAATATAAATATTGTGTGATAAGTCATAGATTAAACACTCCTCAAAATAGGCCATAAAAAGGTCAGCATATATAGGAGCAAAGGAAGCTCCCATTGCCGTACCTTGAAGCTGTAAAAAAACACTCGGCATGGAAATAAAAGACATTTTTAGTTAGTACATGTTCCGCCATGCAGATAAGCAGTGTACTGAAACCCGGTGGGTACATTTCACATTTTTCCAACCAGTATTGTAGTGATTGCAGACCAGCCCAATGTGGGATGCTGGTGTATAAAGATTTTACATCAAGTGTGCACATCAACCAGTCCTGTTCCAGTTGGGTATCTGCTATTATCTCAAGAAAGTGTGTCGTGTCTTTCAATCTGGCCCTAACCAATGACAATAGTGGCTTGAGATAAAATGTAAGAAAAGCTGAAAGTGGTTCTGTTAATGATCCGATACCAGACACTATAGGCCTACCTGGGGGTTTAGTAATAGACTTATGTATTTTGGGCAAAAGATATAAGATCTGTTTTTGTGGATCTTTGACAGTAAGATGTTTAACAGCGTTAATTGTTATGATACCTTGATCCTCAGCTGTCTGTAAGAAGGAATCAATTTCCTTCTTGTATACCAATGTGGGATCTATAAACATTTGCATGTAACACCTATGGTCTGCCAATTGTCTTTTGCCCTCATATAGATAATCCCCTGTATTCATAACCACAACAGCACCACCCTTATCTGCGGGCAGAATGGCTATATCACGATTTTGCTTAAGTTCTTCTATAGCAGTTTTTTCCATGGCAGTAATGTTTTGGCCTAAAATGTTCGATTCATGATGATGAAAATGTAAATCTTTAATGACTGACTGTTGAAATACGGAGACGTATTTGTTCATGGGTGGTTGAAAATCAGATTTAAAAAATCTAAACTCAGATGATCTATGAGAGGTGTCACCTGAAAAGAACAATTTAAGATTAAGATTGCGACAAAATGACAATACATCATTTACTATACTATATTCATCACTAAAGAAACCCGAAATAAAACCAAGGCCTTCATTCAACAATATAGTTTGTGCATCTGTTAATGGTACATCAGATAAGTTTAAAACATTATCAAAGTCAACCTGAGCTACGTCAACAATGTTCGTATCAAATTCTCCATAGAATTGGTTACTGCGTTTGTGTTTGCAACCCCCTCGTCGCCTTCGTGAGTGTCTAAAGGGGTATTAGTATTGGATTTCTTACTCTTTGGTGATTCCCGATGGTAGCCACCATCATTATCCGTGTATGATGATTCATCACTGGAAGTACTGGCAAGGGATGCATCAGTGGATTTTAAAATGGATCTCGGTCTCTTTCTGTCTTTTGAACCAAGTGTTTTGTGACTAGTATCATTAAACCTGACCGTTTTAGATGTATCAAAAGTACGACCCCTCTGATAGTCAGTGCAATCTCTGTTGAATTTACGAATTTTGCGATCCTTGGTCAGTTGATCAAAAGATGCCAAATCCTTAGATAATTTTATAACCAAGGAAGAAAATATGGGCTGAGATTCAAAACGTTTACACTCTTCACAAGAGCTTTTAACCTCTGTTAGACATGTATCCACCATTCTTTCATAGTATGCTGCCAAAATTTTTACAAACATCATAGAAGATTGATGAAGAGCCTGGTTCCATTCCTTCATCAGCCTGTCCTCCGACCTGCTCACTAAGGGCTGCAACCTGACCCTCAAACCTCTAGGAGTTATATCCTTCTGTATATATGCTTTGAATAATCACAAATGCCATATATTGGCACGAAGATTCCTTAAATCTTTGTTAAATTTATTAAAGGCTGAGTCACAACCCTCAAAAGGACCATTATTAGAGCCATTTTGGTTATTGCTTGACATAACATTAACACCAAATACATCTAAGTCATGCCTATCAGCACATAACCCATTCAAAATCTGCTCTAAATCCATAATCTGCCAATAAACAGACCAGCGGACTATGATGAACTTACTGAATGTGAGATATATAGATGTAAAATATGTAAAAAAAGATAATTCAACAGAGATCACACTGAAAATAGGAAGCCGTGATGCTAAAGAAAGAAAAATGAAAAATCAGCCATATAATATTAGTCACAATAATTCCCAATAATATTATAATCCACTGGAGCATCCAACCATGGGTTATAAAAATTCAGGCACCAGGTCTGACATAAATACTATGGTGTATAGTGCACTAATCAGCAGGTAACTGAAGATAATACCAATATATTGGTGTACACACCTAACACAGTAATGTATAAGTCACTTTAGTTCAAAAATAGAGACTCATACTAGATGAATCATACACTGTTACAATATTGATAAAATAGTATCCTGGTTATCATTCACATACAGTTGTGTAAAGGATTTTTGATTACAGTATAAATGCATCTACATAGCCATATTTGGTATACAAAAAACAGCCCCTTAAATCCCGATCTACAAATAGGTTCAAGTATATAAATGTGGTTCTCTTAATCATGCAAGTTGTAATGTAGCATGTATTAAATAAGGAAGCTGAAAAAGTATGCCACTAATAACATGATATTCATGCCCCTAGTTAGTTCTGAATCCAAATTGTGTGTTCATGTATATCCCTAAGATAATGTGGCCATATAATTGCAGATACAATTTTCCCCTTAATTGTTATATAAAGCATAGATAAGAAAACATGTAATGAAACCAGAATGTCAATTGTGCCATAAGAAGTTTACCCTATATATATTTTTTCAACCATGCAGATGAATAATCTGTAATATTGCCCTTAAATCCCTTTATATCCTAAATTTAAATCATAGATCTCCTATATATTCAACCATGGTGTCCTAGCTTAAATGACAAACTATTCAGTCTATGTTGTATTTATAATAACTAAAAGTAGTTTAAGATGTATACACATATACCCATAGAAGGATATTGTTGTTAAATTAAATAAGAACACATCATAGAAAGCTTACCACTAAATGAGAATGTAAAACCTCACTACTATTTTGGTGTTTTGATATAATTCTTATATGATATATATGTGTATCCCCTATAAATGAACGTTTTGTACAAATATTAAACATTCCAATTCAAACGATTCTTAAATTGTCCAAAATCGACTGTACTGTTAGACACACAGCCGAAATATGTCCAACACCAACAAGAATTTCACAAACGTTCCCCTCGACCAGCAGTATAACATTAGTAGAACACCATCCGCATCAGAGTCGTAGCCTTCAATAAAGTAACATGTCCAACACAAACAAGGTTTTGCAAACGTTCCCCTCGGTCAGCAGTATTACATCAATAGAACACCATCCGCATTGGAATCGTAGCCCTCAGTGGTTGCTCTACTTGGTTTGACCGTGCAAGCCGTCCGTGCGAAGCATTCAGTTGCATCTGAATGTGTGTGTAGACAGGTTTGTGCATGATTGTATGGGGCATGCATGAACTTGGATGAATGAGTGCATCTTTGTTTTTTTTTCAAAAACATTTTTATTTTGTTTTCATTATAAACATATGCAAATGTACATATAACAAATACAATAAAACAGTAACGAAACTATTTACAGTATTTACTGTATTTACATTCATCCATGATGAACAATTATTTATCAATGAGAAGTTATCAGTATTTCTTCAAAAGGATTTCCAATTTTTGCCATGCTATTTTTTATGAGTAATGTTATGAATTTTACAACAAATGGTTTGCAGTTCTTTTTTTTACAAACAAAATTTGCTAAATTAATAAAATCTTTAAACATAAAATCTTGTTTACTTTTCCAGTTCAAAATAATAACTTTTCTGGCAATTGCAATAATTGACCAGAGTTATTGAACCTGAGATTTAGGTATTACATTAGGTATAGGAACATTGAATAGGATTAGTGAGATAGAAATATGACAGTTATCAGACCATAAAACATTTACAAAATATCTGAAGTCTTTCCAGTATTGAACAACATTTCTACATTCAATGAACATGTAAACCCAGATGGCCTCTAGTAATTCATCACATTTCCAACATTTACTTTCACTGTTTTTGAGTATAAAATTTATTTTATGTGGAGTATAGAAACTCCTATTCATAAATTTCCATGTATATATATATATATATATATATATATATATATATATATATATATATCCAATATAATGAAGAAGAGATACCATACGTAGAATTCAATAACAATTTTTTGGCTTCATCAGATATTTGTTCTCCAGTAATCTTTACATAGTAATTCCAAAAATCTGTGTCAAACTTTAGACTGTCTTCTGTTAGTATCTTATAGACAGGTGAGATAGTTATTTTTGATTATCGGTCTTTTTAAGCCACCTAATCAAAAGCTAAATCAAACTAGGTATAGATTTAGTCTCTAGATTGATTGATACTCTCATTTTGTTTTCTATAAAGTGCCGTAATCAGTGTATAAACAGCCAACTGTCTTGACTATTATCAAAACTACATAAAAGAGACTTTAGTGGTTTAATACTCTTATTTTCAATAAACTGATGCCAGCATATCAAGTTATTTTCCTTTAATTTTTGCATCTCATTGACATTGAAAGAAGCTAGGCAATCAGGGGAGTATGCTTTAGGGAGTATAAGAAATAGAAATTGTTCAATGCTGTAATTGCAATCAATTATATTTTTAAAGTTATTAAATATTTGATTAATGCCATAAGAAAAATGATCAATCTTCTTATTAAATAAACAAAATTAATGTAAAAGCCAATGAACTCTACTTATTTCATATTGTTCCTTAAATTGATTTTATATAGTTCTGACATCAGTTATATGACTCTCATGTATTCTTTACCAGCCAGATATATAAGTAAGTGTGATCCTATGTAATATTACATTAATTATAACTGATTTGGAATAAAGTTCTAAGGTAGAGAATGCTATTCCATTACTGTCCCAAGCTCTAATGTGCCATTTATAGGGAATCCTAGGTTTTAAGGGGAACCATACACATTTAAGTAGCATAGAATCTAATTGTTTAAATAATTTTTTGAGAGGGGGTAGTATCAATGACTGTATATAAAATAAAATTTTAGGTAAAAGTATCATTTTAATTAGAGAGAGCCTATCCTCAATTGTGAAGAACATTTTATTCCATCTTTTGATTAGTTCACTAATGTTGGTTATTAAATTATTGTAGTTTAGTTTAATAGACTCTTTCCATGTACCCTTTATACTGATGCCCAAATATTCTAATACATCATTCTCCCAATTAAACAGGCTATTCTTTCTTAAGTTTTTGTTGATCTTTTTGTAAATTAGTAATGTTTTGGATTTATAATGATTACATTTAAGCCCTGAAATTCTTTCAAACTTGCTTAAGGTATTTATAACATCATGCAAAGAACCATCAATATCACCCAACGTTAACATATCATCAGCAAATAATTGTACCTAAGGACAATAGTCCTTATTATGTTGAAAGCTTTTTATATTTTGCTTTTTTCTGATATATGTAGCAAAAGGTTCCATGGAAAGTGCAAATAATAATGGTAACAAAGGACAACCTTGTCTAGTTCCCTTGAGGATTTTTAGTGATGAAGATAGACATGATCTGATTTTCACATAAGCTTGTGCCCCACTATAAATTTTTATTAATAAGTTGACAAAATCAAAGAGAATTCAAAACCAATCAGAATTCTTTGTAGATAAGACCAACTAATAGAATCAAAAGCCTTTTCTATGTCTAGGCTGATAATAGTTAGTTGTTTTTTGTATTTGCATGCTATGTCTATTAATGATAGCAATTTAATAATGTTATCTTGCACTTTTCTATGAAGAATGAACCCTGTCTGATCATTATGTATTAGACTAGGTAATATTTTCTTTATCCTATTAGGTGATATTGTCATGAAACTGTTATAATCAGTGTTTAGTAATGAAATTGGCCTATATGAATCTCAAGATTTGGGGTCCTTACCTTGTTTTAATATGGGGAGATAATTGAGTATTTCCATAATGGGGGTGTTATGCATTTTTGCTTAACCATAGTAAAGGCACTCATCATGTTATTTATTATATATTCAGGAAAAGTCTTATAAAGTTCAGGATTTATTCTATCCAGTCCAGGAGCTTTATTATCTTTTAAATTTTTTAGTTGCTCTTTCACTTCTGTTAGTGTTATTTGCTTATTTAATATGTTATTTTGTTGCATTGACACATTAGTAATTATATTTTCTTGAATAAAAGTATTTACTGCATTATCTGCCTCCAAAAGTGGTGTGCTATTATTTATATCTTTAGAGTAGTTTTTGAACACTTATAATATGCCCAGTAAGTTAGATGTACTCTTAACTGAACCATCACTTCTATATTTAATCTTATTAATAAGATTTTAATTCTTTATTTTTTGGATCTTACCGCTATTTTAAGTAGATATATGGGATTTACAGCATAAGATTGTAATTTCAATTTTTCCAGGTTTATGGCTACCTTATGATTCAGAACTTCTAAGTGTTTTTGATTTAACTTATTAATTTCATTATGTGCTACTTTGTTATTTAGTTTTGCATCCATTTTTATCTTGTATATGTTTTGTGTAAGTCTAAAACTTCTTTGTCCCACTGTCTCCTTTTTTTAAGGTACCAAGATTTTATTCTACCATATATATATATATAAACGTTAAAGGTGTCCCTTAGTATAGTATCAGTCACTTCACCATTATCATTTGTTTCCATAAACATGTCTATTTCTTTCATTATCCATTCCCTACTTAGTTATGAAAGCAGGAATTCTCTGTAGAAATCTTAAATCATCTGTATGTGTAGTTAATGTAAAGTTTATAGCATTATGGTCCGAAAGTGGACAAGTCATTATGGATACTTCACTTATTTTAGAGTATATATTATTTGATACAAAGACCTTATAAATTTTTGTTTGTATACCAAACTGATATGAATAGTGAGTACAGAATAAGGAATAATGTTTTCTTAGACCATGTATATCTTTAAAGTTCATCTGGTTTGTAAAGTCATGTAACTTCTTAGCTTGAGATGTTAGTTTTATTTTACCATTTTAGAAGTATCATTGCCTGATAATAGGCAGTTAAAATCACCTGTTGCTATAATTTTCCCTTTTGCATTTATAGTAATCAGGTCCAGATATTTGTCAACATATTTAGTACTCAGTCCTGGTATCCAGTATGTATTAATCAAAGTATAATGCTTCCTATTGATTTCCAAAATAACCATGCTTAGCATCCCATCTTTATCTGAAATTGTATTTATAATTCTTGGCATAGTATAAGTATTTTTCCATAGAATAAGAGTGCCCCTTCTCTTAGTCATAAAACATGAATCAGCCAGAATGGTATGGCCATTGAATGAGTATTTTTGTAGATCTTTTTTTAATAGCTGGATTTCTTATAAAAAGATGAGCTGGGCTTTATGCATTTTGATATATCAATTAAACCAGCTCTTTTGACATTATTGTTCAAACCATTAATATTTAATGATAAACATTTATAAGCCATTTACTATAATGTGCATGTTATTACTAACTGAAAGACCTTTCTTCCGTGTTGACTTGAAATCTACTAAAAACTTACTTATCATGGATGCATAACGTGTATTAAGCACTACTTTCAAAAACCCAAAACTATTTACAAACGCATACATGAAACAAAGTTTCTAGTTTAGTTAAAAACTTAACTAATCCATCCATCCAGCACCTCTCCAATACTAAATGACACAAATTATCCATCTCTGCTTAGAATATAGTATAAAAATAAAAAAGAAAAGCAAGGACACTCAGCAAACTCGGAGCTACAATATATAACATTAAGTATCCTGGTTTTTGTTTATTTTGTTCTTTATTTCTTTGTTGTTTATAGCACTTTGTGTACTGTGTATTTTTTCTAGCTAGTTTCACTGTGTGTGAGGTATTAACTGGAAATTGTCCACCCTTATTAAGCATCTGTTGGGTTGTTTGTTTATGATAACTTGTTGCAGTTAAACTCTTTTTTTCTAGTGGCTCCTTTAGCTGTTTAAAACTTTCATTTAAAGGCTCACTGCTGCTTTTCAGCTGGGAGTAACACTTCTGCAGTTTGTTCTAAGTAGTGTGGATATTTGTAGCATTTCCATATTCAGGCTTGTATTTGGGCCTAGTGTTTGTGGAGGCTGTGTGTCTGAGTACATAATTCAGGGACATCTTGTTTTAGCCAAAGCCATTAGGCATTTCAGTGAGAGAGACTTGTTTGAGGTCATTGGCTGACTGAGGTCTCCTGGACTACAGCTTAGACTAAGCACCTCATTGGTTCTTTTGAGATTTCTTTCTTAACACCTGTCTCAGGTTTCAACTTTCTGTTACCTACGAAGCTCAGTTGTGAGTGTTCAGCCATTTTACAGTGAGCTTATCAAGGAAGGACACTCAGCAAACTCGAGCTACAATATATAACATTAAGTATCCTGGTTTTTGTTTATTTTGTCCTTTATTTCTTTGTTGTTTATAGCACTTTGTGTACTGTGTATTTTTTCTAGCTAGTTTCACTGTGTGTGAGGTATTAACTGGAAATTGTCCACCCTTATTAAGCATCTGTTGGGTTGTTTGTTTATGATAACTTGTTGCAGTTAAACTCTTTTTTCTAGTGGCTCCTTTAGCTGTTTAAAACTTTCATTTAAAGGCTCACTGCTGCTTTTCAGCTGGGAGTAACACTTCTGCAGTTTGTTCTAAGTAGTGTGGATATTTGTAGCATTTCCATATTCAGGCTTGTATTTGGGCCTAGTGTTTGTGGAGGCTGTGTGTCTGAGTACATAATTCAGGGACATCTTGTTTTAGCCAAAGCCATTAGGCATTTCAGTGAGAGAGACTTGTTTGAGGTCATTGGCTGACTGAGGTCTCCTGGACTACAGCTTAGACTAAGCACCTCATTGGTTCTTTTGAGATTTCTTTCTTAAAAACTGTCTCAGGTTTCAACTTTCTGTTACCTAAGAAGCTCAGTTGTGAGTGTTCAGCCATTTTACAGTGAGCTTATCGAAGGAAGGACACTCAGCAAACTCGAGCTACAATATATAACATTAAGTATCCTGGTTTTGTTTATTTTTTTCTTTATTTCTTTGTTGTTTATAGCACTTTGTGTACTGTGTAATTTTTCTAGCTAGTTTCACTGTGTGTGAGGTATTAAATGGAAATTGTCCACCCTTATTAAGCATCTGTTGGGTTGTTTGTTTATGATAACTTGTTGCAGTTAAACTCTTTTTTCTAGTGGCTCCTTTAGCTGTTTAAAACTTTCATTTAAAGGCTCACTGCTGCTTTTCAGCTGGGAGTAACACTTCTGCAGTTTGTTTCCCACCCTCCCTCCCTGTTGGTATGGTGTTTTTATAGTTGGTGGCTTTGCAGTTGCCCGCCCCTAGTGTAAATTTGATCTGGGACCCTCCTCCCAGTCTAGCGTCATTACCTCATTCTACCCAGTACAGGGAGAGCATTTGAGAAGGCCAATCAGCTTAGTTTCTGCTACTCCTTTCTCTCTTTCCTTTCTCTCTTTCAAAAAAAAAAAAAAAAAAATATATACTGTATTTGTGTTTTTTCTTACTTTATTTTGCTCTTGCGTCATCTTAAAAGTACTCAATTGTATTTATTACTGCTTGGTGTAACTCATTGTAAGCCTTTTAGTTTAAGCACCTGGGCTTCAGACCAGTTTTACATTAGGAAGGTTTGTGGTCTGCACTGTAGTGGCAGAACAGGTAGCTTACATCCTTCTAAGTTGGGAACTGCTGATTGAGGGCTCAGTGTCTGTTATTCTAAAAGTGTATTAATTCTGGTTTAAGCACTTGGGCTTGAGGCCAGTTATTTTACATTAAGAGGGTTCGTGTTCTGCACTCTTGTGGGAGGAGAGGCTGGACTCTGTCCTTCTGAGCTGGGAATTTCTGGTTAAAGCTTATAGTGCCTGCATATTTGAACTGCTTCTTACTGAAATTGGTACACCTCGTTTGGCATAGACTAGATCCAGACCTGCTGAATCTAGCTTTGTTTGTATAACTTGAGCACTAATCCAGGCATTTTTAAAGTATTCAGTTGTATTTATTACTGCTGGTAGTAACTTGATTAAAGTGTAGCTATCATTTCTAAGTCTTTTGGATTAAGCACTTGGGCTTCAGACCAGTTGTTTTACATTAGGAAGGTTTGTGGCCTGCACTGTGGTGGCAGGACAGGCAGCTTACATCCTTCTAAGTTAGGAACTGCTGATTGAGAGCTCAGTGTCTGTTATTCTAAAAGTGTATTAGTTCTGGTTTAAGCACTTGGGCTTCAGGCCAGTTATTTTACGTTAGGAAGGATTGCGGTCTGCACTCTTGTGGGAGGAGAGGCTGGACTCTGCCCTTCTGAGCTGAATAAGCGACTTTTCTTGATACTAAGTATAATTTTTGTTGCTTTCCACATCTGAATACCTAGCGACTGTATTTCGCCTGCCTTTCTGTTACACTGAAGCTGTTTTTACTGCATTTAACTTAATATTGCACTTGGAATCCTTGTTTGTTACTATTTGACTGTATTTGTAGCAAATTCTTCTGTGTAAGCTGTAGTAGCTGATTCATAGCATTTATAAGTGTTTGCTGTACCTGTTTCTGCCTGTTCTGTGAAAAAAAAAAGAAAAAAAAAAAAAAGAAAAAAATATCTCTTGTTTTTCCTGCTTTACTAGTTTAGTCCAGTTTCAGAGTTGCTGATTCCTGGGCTTTGGTTGTAGTTCCTGTGTACTGTTTCCTTGCCTTATTTGGGGGAGAGGAAGTTACCTTGCTTACCAGTGGGAGTGGGAAGCATTGAGCTGCCTTTTGTCCAGTTTTGTGAGGTTTCAGCCAGTAACTAGTAGTTTATTGGTCGTTTTGGGCCAGTTTCTAGCTTTTTCCAGCCCCCTGGTATAAAACGCGGTAAACGCGTAAGCCTCGATTTAGAGCGGAGCTGCCACTGTTGCACACTAGGGCAGCGCCGGTTAGGCAGGTTTAAACTATTCGGGCTACCTAAAGTCCACTCTTCAAATTTTCCCTTAAAACTACCTTCCTCGAACTATACTACTGATCTAATCAGCTTATCCTATAACTAAAAGATCATCTCCACTTGACTCCAAGTAGACTATTCTCTATCTGTTAAACCTAGCACTTGCTCCTACAGTACTTATTACCTTGATACGGCACTCTTGTCATAGATAGTACCCCAAAAAGGTAACCCCCATTTCTCGGTCACCCACGTCCCCTGAATCTTTTTAAAGTTTTTGTCTATCCTTCTAGCATGTCGAGGGATCAGTTGCTAGTGTCCTCTCCTGCTCAGCTGGTGAACCTGGGAATACTGAGGCAATGTTACAATTGCCTCATGTACACAGACAACCCTCTCCTCCTCCCACAAAACACAAATACATGCGAGAGATGCAACTATACGGCCAAACTGGAGGCTGAGCTCTCTCAACACAGGACTGGCAAGACCAGTCAGGAGGAGAAGGTTACCACACACACTATAGACCCAGTCTCACATAGCACCATTACAACCTCAAATCATACACATAAACACACAAAGACATACTCGGAGGCTCTGATCAAAATCTACCAAAACAGCAGAGGCCACCAAAGCAGACACCCAAACAACCACCACCTCAGAACACAACACCTGCAACACATAGACCTCACAGTCAGAGTGTCAAACAGTCACAGCCCTTAAGGCCAAACACAATGCCAGACACACTAGTCATTGGTGACTCCATAGTCAGACACACTGATGTCCCGCTCACCAGACTGAGTAAGGAGAAGGTCACAGTAAGCTGCCTGTCGGGCGCTAGAATCCGCCACATAACGCAAGCACTCAGGTCTCTCAACAGCAAGTACAAATATGACTCAGTCATTGTCCACGCTGGTGTAAACGACCTGAGACATACCTCCTTGGACTACATGAAAAGAGACATTGAGGAGCTCTCTGACTATGTAGCCCAGGCAGGTATGACCCTGACCTTGAGCAGTATCCTACCTTCACCAAGAGTGATGCCACAATACAGAGATAAGATGATCAGCTTTAACAATTGGCTTAAACACTGGTGTCATTCAAAGGGGATCCAGTATCTGTCTGCCTGGGATGACATGCTGGACAAGCCACGCTGCTCGCAAGGGACGGCTTGCACCTGTCACCCTGGGATTCGGATATTGGCAAAGGCTCTTGCCACCCCATAGTGCCTTTTTTAGGCAAGGCTCAAATTCTAAACCTACCACCCTAGAACACAAAAAAGGGAAAAAACTAAGGGTAATGCTGCTCAATGCCAGAAGTCTCAATCTCAAAATGCACGCACTCGAGGCCCTTCTCAGTATGGAGAACATCGATGTCTGTGCTGTGACAGAAACCTGGTTCAAGGCTCCTGAGAGCACCCCAGCGCTATCAGGTTTTACCTCATATCATGCGTTCCGCCCCAAAATCCGGACAATACCAAGAAAGGGGGGAGGGTATCCATATTCATTAAGGACACCCACACCTCAAGACTGGTGGCAACGCACGATGCATCGGAGACCATCCAGGTGCAATTAACCATAGGCAAGACTGCTCTGCAAATTGTAGCATGTTACAGGCCACCCTCACAAACTCAGGAACCTCACATGGCCTTCCTGAAAACACTAGAGGGATAAATGTATCACCAAACACCATCATACTAGGTGACTTCAATTACCCTAATATAGACTGGGAACACTACTCAAGCCCAAACACCCTAGCCCAAAAGTTCCTGGAATTCATAAACTCAAATGCCATGGAACAACTAGTCACCATCCCCACAAGAGGAGATAACATACTTGATCTCATCATCACGAACATGGGAGCACAATGTTCAACACCGGAAGTATACACCTCACTGGTGAGATCAGATCACAAACTAATCTCGCTGGAGGTCCTCATCCCACCCCACCTGAAATAAAAGACCACAGTATAGCACTTCTCAATAGCCGACTTCACACTTCTAATGACTAGTGTGGTCTCCTTTAAGGACCCCGAGCTGGTGGAAAACAGTACTCAAGCCGCTGAATCACTTACAGACGCCTTCTACCAGCACCTGCAGGACTGCATGGATAAGGCAATCCCAAACAAAACAAAGACTCTTAGTACCAAAGGCAAGCGTCCAGTCTGGTGGACCCCAGCCATAAACAAACTCTACAATAAAAGGAGGAAGCTACTACAAGATACAGCAAAATCCTTAAAAGGTAAGACACCCTTGATCACTATAAGTAAAAACTAAGAGCTCTCATAAAATCATCCAAAGCAAATTTCGAGAGAAAAATAGCTAAAGACTCAAAAGACAATCATAAGGCCTTCTTTAGCTATGTTAGACACCTAGGAGGAAACTCCCAGATATGCTCAGAACTAGTTCAAAATGATGTGAAGATTACTGATCCTACAGACATTGCCAACATACTGGCTGACAGGTTCAGTGCAAACTTCTCCCCTCCCCAAAAGGAGAGATATCTCTACCAGACGGTTGCAGACCCGCGAACATCTCCAGCGCCCAAGTGAGAACTGCTCTCTCCAAAGCGAAAAACACAGCATCCATGGGACCTGATGGTGTCCCCGGCTGTGTGCTCCACGAACTCAATGAGGAATTAAACCCACAGCTAGGACAGCTGTTTAATCAAAGTCTTACCTCTGGATACGTACCCAGGAGTGGCGCACTGCAACTGTGGTCCCACTTCACAAAGGCGGTGCCTCCACCGACCCTGGAAATTACCGCCCATTAGCCTGACAAGCCTTATCTGCAAAGCCATGGAGAGGATCATAATGGACCTCATAAATAAAGACATAGGGAATTTGCAGACTTTGGATCCAACCCAGTTTGGCTTTGTCAAAGGCAGATCATGCCTTTTAAACTTGGTTGACTTCGAAACAGTCACCAAAGCCATTGCCGAGGGAAAGGCAGTCCATACAGCCTACCTCGATCTGGCTAAGGCCTTCGATACAATACCCCACTCGGGTATCATTGAAAAACTCATCAGCTTAAATGTTAACCCATACATCACAAGATGGGTTGCAAACTGGCTGAGTGACAGAACCCACAGGGTCAGAGTTGCTGGCGCCATGTCAGACTCAAAACCTGTCACAAGTGGTGTCCCACAGGGCTCAGTCCTGGGCCCACTCTTGTTTGGCATCTACTTTTCCGAAGTACAAGCAAACACAGGAGGGTTATGGCTGACAAAGTTTGCAGATGACTGCAAACTGGGCCATAGTAGAAAACACATCTGACACAGATATCCTTCAGAAGGGTCTCACAGAAGCGGATAACTGGTGCCAGAGCCACGGCCTGAAGTTAAATGCCAAAAAATGCATAGTCATACCCTTTGGGAAAAACAAGGTTACCCCTAGCTACCAAATAGGTGGCAATCCACTGAGCACAGAAGAAGTTATCAGGGACCTGGGGACCCAGGTTGATAGTAGTCTGTCATTCGACACCCATGTAGCTAAAGTAGTTAGGAAGACTTTCTACATTGCCCACCTTATCATGAAGGATTCTCATCTAGATCAAGGGAGGTCATAGTCTCCCTTTATTCATCACTCATCAGACCAATGATTGAGTACAATGCCCCATTTGGGATGTATCTGACCCGACACCTGCAGCAGCTGGAGAGGCCACAAAAGTTCCTCACCAAAAGGATAAAGGGTCTCAAAATCTGTCCTATGCTGCCCGACTGAAAGAACTCCAGCTCTATTCAGTCGCCACATGCTCAGAGGTGACCTTTGCCTAACATACAAGGCCATGTCAAACCCAGATTTGATGAATATGCTTCACCTCAAAAATCTAGATCCATCAGAGCCACAAGGGCGGAGACTTAAACCTCGACACGGCTATTAATAGGACGTGCTGGAGGGATAGATTCATTACCCAAAGACTCCTATGCTGTGGAACAAAATCCCGGTACATGTGAGGCAGAGCACCTCGCTGGCCTTGTTCAAGAGAAATC